>NC_142786.1:28411748-28536748 GCF_988280905.1 Pimephales promelas | reverse complement strand
TATCGTAAGTTTATAGTTTGTTCTGATGTGTCATACAATAGATTTTAACAAGCATAATTAAGCAGGAAAAAAAATGGTAAAAGCAAGGAAAATACAGGTATTGGTGCTCGGTATTGGTACAAAAAACAAAAAACAAGTTTCTGACTTGTTCTGGTACCCATAAACCCATAAAAAACAGTGAAACAGAAATGTTAACTGAAATAAAATATAATACTTTTTTTTCCAGCTGGTTGCCAAAAGCAACATTTTCATTTAGTTTAACTTGATGTACTAGAATAACGAAATGTGAAATTAAAATAAAAACTATAACCCTATAAAAATATTAAGCAAAATTAAGGGTCGAAATTGTCCC
This sequence comes from Pimephales promelas, assembly GCF_988280905.1. Lineage (NCBI taxonomy): Eukaryota > Metazoa > Chordata > Actinopteri > Cypriniformes > Leuciscidae > Pimephales > Pimephales promelas. The sequence continues at coordinate 28,536,396 of NC_142786.1, read as the reverse complement.
CACCACTTTTTGAAACATCTTGCAACACGGTGTTTCTAATACAAATAAATAAAACATCTCCAGTTAACTATTCATTTTGTTTGTTTGTTAAAGGGCATATTGCAGGTTAGAGGACCCAACGAGTCAATGCATAGAAAAATGATGTAGGACTAGATTTTCTTTCAAATATACTTCTAAATAAGCTACAGAAGCTTCTGGAGTCGTTTTTGAGAGAAAAATTTTACTTACGCGTCTGAAAATGGGCGTGACGCAACGGCTAGGAGAGTGGTCGATTCAAACAACAGGAAAACAATGGATCGCAATGATCACAATAGAGTATATTTCTATTGTACTAAAAACATACTCCGGTACATTTTTAATACATATTTTTCACCTAGGTTATAACATACACAGAAAATTAAAGATTTGAGTATTTAAACAACCAATTTTGTTTTTCAATTACAAGTTGCCTCTATTTAAGACACTATTTGATGCCATTGGTATAGTATACACAGCGATCAATCTTCTTGCTTCGGCATCCCATGTTGAACTCCATCATATCGCCGGGATGATAATCATTTGATCTGAAGTGAACGCTACACACGACCGCGTTTTCCGAGCCGATGCGGAAGAGAAATCCCGTCTCTTCAACACAATTGAAGTACGTATGCAAGTCTCGCAGACCCAAGCATTTATTCACGTGAAAGTTCTCGGCACTAACAATATTTATTCGCAGATCTCATTAAACGACCAATTAAACCCAATGTACTATTGAAATTTATTTCTGGACTTTGTAATGTTATTTTTTCCAAAAATTGTTATTGTACACATAAATATCTGATTTAGCATATCACTGCTGTACTGTACCTTGCTCACAAAGCAGGACATCAATATTGGGAGGAATGCTGAGAGCTCTGTTAGCGATGTGCTTCAATAGAGTGGTCTTCCCTTTCCTGATTCAAACAGGAGCAAAGAAACCAGTTTTACAAGCAACCTAAATCTTAAGTGCAATGTAGTAATGTGTCAAATTAAAACCATCAACCTACCCATTTGGTCCAACCAGACCGTATCTTCTCCCGGCAACGATCAGAAGGTCTGCGTTAACAAACAGCTCCTTACCGTGAGCTGAAATGCTGAATCTTTCTAACTAAAACATAAAATGGAAATCATTTAGTACACAGCGCTAAGTGTTATCAAATGGCTAAGAGGAAAGTTTCCCAGTCGTCTAACCTTGATGTCAGAGGCGTTTTCCAGCATGGCCTGTCGAGAGGACAGCTCAGCCTGAGAGACGGAGAAGTCTCCCTCTATAGCGTCCTGAACACGCAGACTATCCACCTGACGTTGATACTCCATCTGTACAACACAGGAGGAAGTGTCTACAATTAGTTTTGCTATTGTTAACTTAAACCATTAAAAAATCTGTTTTGTTAATTGAAAGAAAACCTGAAACAAAATTAATGTTAGATCACAAGCATAAATATAAAGAAAACCTGAAGTATTAAATGTAAATGAAGACTTCAAATATCAATATTCAGACATCACAACAATTGAGAGCATTTGTCCTTCTATAATATAAATATTAATTAGAGTATTAAAAATTTGTATACGCTACCATTTTCTTTTTTTTCTTCTTCTCTTTTTTACTCATGTTAGCAAAAGGGTCGTCCGGTTTCTCTTTGGCTTGCTCAGCCGCGAGCCCATCCTCTGCACTCTACGGGACAGGAAATAGGATAAGTTGATAGAAATGAAAATGGATCAATGAACACTTGGAGATTTCAAATATTAGGAATACAAAATAAGAATATTTTTGTACCATCATTATGTCATTGTCATCACTCTTTTCTTCCTCGTCTTCATCATCATCATCACTAGGAGGAGGAGGAGGGCGAGCAGGCTGAGCAGGCTTTCCTTTCTGAAAACACACCAAATTTATAAAAAGAAATTCATTAAAATAAGCAGGGATTACTGTAATAAGCACATCATCTCCATAAGAACTTTATGATTGGCTTAAAGTAGACTTTTTACGTCAGTGCTCATACGGGTTATCTTTATCCTTTGTTCACATAAGCATCATACCAGATTAACTCTTAATGATACAACTTCTCATACTAGCAAATTGCCAGAACCGATTCACTTTTAACTAGTGCTGTCAAACGATTAAAATATTTAATCGCGATTAATCGCATTAATGTCATAGTTAACTTGCAATTAATCATACATTTATCTAATCTAAATGTATCTTGATTTCTTTTTGTCTCACTATTTTTTCTTGCTCTTATCAACATGGAAAAGTGGATCGGCTTGCTTTGTGCAAATGTTTTTTTATTGAAAACAACATCGGCATATACTGTGTTCAAATTCACACTAGAATTCTCACTTGGAGCAAATAATCTCTCACACAATGTAACCCTGTCCATCAATAAAAGCGTGAAAGAAATACTGACGAGGTCCTGATATTGACGAGGGGGCGGAGAATTCGCATCAGGTGTGTGTGTGCTTGGCCATCATCAAGCGGTATTTCAGACTGGACGTGCTGCGATGATGATAGCTCAGTTCACAACGACAAAACACGACAAAACACACTGATCACTTTCGTCCTGTCAATGGAACCATTTGGCAACTTTTTAAAAGTAAACTTTCCATTCAGAATCTTATTGGCGTCCATTTCTGTGTCTCGTGCTCATCATCCACTCAAAACCTAACGTTAACCAACTATTTGGCCAACTCGCAAGCCCAAACGAGAGTGTGCGGCGTGCCTGCTGTTTTGTTTACGGTCTAGATCCGCTTGCGCTTTGGTCGATGAAGCAAAAAAAACAAAAAACACACATGCCGCGTCCTGTTGCAAAAACATGTGAAAGAAAACTACAAAGTTTGCTAGGCCAAAAAGACAGCTAATCGCACGATAAAAAAAATTAACGCCGTTAATAACGCATTTAACTGACAGCCCTACTTTTAACACAAGATCTATTCATGGTAAATTACCAATAATTAATCAGTAAAGACTGTGTGTGTGAAAGGGGCTACTGAATAACAAGGCCTTTAAAAATAAATATTTTAGTGACATAAAACTTTTAAATTGTAGTATATTAAATTGTATATATATCTATATAAAAAAAGTTCATCTGACCTTGGGCTGCTCCTTCTTGCCTTTCTTCTGAGACTTCTCTTGTTCTTTCACTTCAACTTCGTCTTTCTTCTGAGGCTTCTCTAGTTCTTTCACTTCAGGTTTATCTTCCTCCTGTCAACATTAGAACATCTTTAGGTTAGACACAATTACACCTTCACTGGCTTGTCAAAACACCACATTCATCAAAACAAGAGACACCCACCTTAGATGGTTTAGCAGCAGCTTTCTTGCCCTTTTTCCCTCCTTTCTTTTCATTCTCATCTTTTTTCTCCATCCCTTCATCTTGTTCATCCTCAGAGGCCTCCTGTTTTTGAGAGAACTCAGTAACCCAAATATCCTATAGGAAATGTGTGATCAAAGCACTACGCACCATACAATATAGTGTAAGTAAAGTAAATTGGAATGTGGAGAACGGGGTTAGTTTCTGTGATGACTGCAGCACTGCTGTCATGTAGCAATAAAAAAACCCAGCAAGTTAGAAGAAAGGTAGAAGATGTGAATTTTCAAGAATGAAAACAAGGAATAAGAATATAAAGAAGCTTAAGAAACAATCCCATGTACCCACCTTCGTTATCTTAGGTTTAGCCTTATCTTTTTTCTTGCCCTTGGTTACCTTCTCAACTTCCTGAATCACATACATACATACATACACAGAAACAGGCACATGTCCTTATAAATGTAGAAATGTTCAATGTGCAGCCTAATCTTTCCTTCCGTATCAAACACACACATGTGAATAAAATGATGTGCAAAATGTGCAGCCTCGCACAAAAGATAAAAACCCTGAATCAAGACAGATGAGTGCAAATATCACATGATTTCATTAAGAAACTTGGGCACAAGGGCACTGGAACATGAGAAAGAAAGGACATGAGATGAGGGATGGCCGGAGTGGGAGTGAAAGATGAATCAACAGAATATTAGAGAGGATGAGTTAATGTGGTGGGTGATGCATATGTATTATGGTTAGGTACATCAAATTTGACAAAGCTAAATATAATATTATGAATAGTATTAGTGATGGTATAGACAGCCACTGATGACTAAAAAGACAAACTAACAAACATTGATTTCCATGCAATTTCTCCCTACAAACAAATGAAAATAAAAAATGTATACTGGTAGTGACATCATACCTTTAAGAAGTAGAAAAGTATTTTATACTCATACAAAACAATTTTAAACAGTTTGATATAACTGTATTTGTACTTTTGTTGCATTTTGTCATTTTAAAATGAACAACTGAGGGTAAAACACTAAAATAGTCAACAAAAAAATTATTTTATATATATATATATATATATATATACACATACATACACATACTCAATTTACATTGACTGCCTCTAAAATAACTCACCTTAGAACTCTTCTTGCTTTTGGGTTTCTCGTCGTCGTCATCATCATCGTCGTCGTCATCTCCACCTGCGTCGTCTTCATCATCATCATCATCATCACTTTTCCCCTGACTCAGAGCAGCAAATATGTTGCCACCCTAACAGTAGAAAAACAAAAAACAATCTAAGCGATGTGTTTCACCATCTAGATTAGTCCTGCCACTAGTACAGGGATTCCTAAATGTTTCCATTCCAGGACCCACCTAGAAAAATATTATCTAATCTATCTCAAGACCCACCAAAATATTTGTGCTTAGAAAAGAAAATACATTGCTATAAGCATAATCTCAATCAAAAGTGAATATCATTTGACAGAAATAGAGTATTTAATCAAAATAATAAAACATTTGATTTTAAAACAACTGTAAAATGTCAATACTAATATTTACATTTTAATCTCTTCATTTGCATATGTTAAGGAGTATGAAATATATCCATAAATATCCGCTCACTCTGGTCTGAATATGAACTGTAATCTGCGCGGCGAGTGTAGTCGTCGCCATCATGCTTGTGTTTACATTATGAGATGCTTTTTACAGTTTCCTTATGTGTTGTTAGGTAGCCAGCCAAATGCACACGAAGGAATGAAAAAACACGCGTCTTAAAAGACAATATGACAGAGATGAATAAACACACCGGAAACAGCTTTTTTTTACATTTAAATTCTCTGTTTTAATGCAATCACATGCAAAATACTGCACAGTGATTGGAAAAAAAACTAATTTCTTCTTATACAACAATTAAATCATGGCCAATATCACAATTTCTATTTAATATTGGTATATCGAGTATACCTAGACTAAACTGTTTGTCAAGTCAAGTCAAATTATATTTATATAGCGCTTTTTACAATACAGATTGTATCAAAGCTGCTTCACAGTGTTTGTTATTCACTGAGTTATTCGCTGCAGCCAAGTGACTTTGCCCAAACCACAGTTTGAAAACCCCTGCACTATTGGATGAATAGAGACGCTGACGTCGTGCACGGCTTAAATTGCACTGTTCTATACATGGTGCACGCAGCAGGAGAAGATGCATCCCAATGAAATACCACCAAAAAAAAAAATATCAAACTTACTTTGTTTCGCTTTCCTCCTTTGACTGGAGCAACAACTGCAAAATAAAATAAGCCACAATGTTAAATAGGTCTTGTGATTTGATGCGTGACATATTGGCACAAACTAAGTTTATTATGACATTACCCTCTTCCTCATCTTCATCACTGGCCTGGACTGACAGTTTCTTGAGACGCTGCATGACCTCTGAATCATCATCATCGTCGTCGTCGTCTCCTCCTGCTTTCCCTTTTCGTCTGTCTTTCTTTTTCTTCTGAGGCTAACAGTTAATGACAAGGAAATACAATAACACACCATATTTGAGTATAATTTCATTACATATTTGTTGACTTATTAGAATGCATTTTAAAACGGGCATTTATTAAAATAATGCACCTGTTTCCCTTGTGCCTCTTTCACTGGTGGCTGCTCTTTGTCTGGTTTAGTATCTGATGCCAGCTCCTCGAAAAACTTTAAGATAAAACATCATGAAAAATTAAAATGATAAAATGCAGAAATATGCATAAACAATTCAGATGTCAGAGGTATAATTATATAATAGGCTACATTGCATTTGGTCCTGCTAACTATAGTAACAAGCAAAAAAATCCCATTATATATAATGTATAAATAGCTATGTTTTGATTTTTATTACATATTTTAATGTAGTTAATGAATTAAAGTTATAACAGACCAAAGTTGTGAATGGAGACTTACACTCTTTTTCCCTTTCTTATCCTTCTTTCCTTTCTTGATATGTTTGTCTAAACAAAGAAATATCATTATGGTAAGCACTTCTGCCAACATAAATACACTCACAAACACACCTGACAGACAAAGCAGGCTGGAATAAACATGCACACCGACAGAAGAATGTGTATAGGATAAAAACGACGGTCTCAAAAATAGTCCTCATTTGAGGTTAGGCACATTTGAACGTTCCCAAAATGCTGTTAAGGACTGCAGCTCAATAGAATTTGAAACAAAGCCACTAACGTTACTACTATATCAACAGTTAACAGTTGCGCACAGTAGAGACATGGATCAAAAAGCTAATGGGCTAAGAAAAATATACCAGCGATTTAATAAAACACAACCCTTTTCTCTATATTTAAAAAAAATGAAACAAAAATTTATTAAAAAGCATAGCTGTCATCATAGAATCTATTTCAATATAGTTGCATCATATCATGTCGCTAGTGGTGTAACCCATAATCTTACCTGTTTGTTGTTGTTGTGGTTGTTCATCATCACCCTCCCACTCAGCCACTTCTTTTGATTTCTTGGGCATTTTTCTGCTAAACCTTTTCTCTCACAAGGAAAGCAAATACAATGTTAAACGTGACTCAGGGATGGATCACAGCTGACAATGAACACGAGCACACTGTAGCTCACAATCACATGCGGCCTATCTGCGCACTGCCACAGAATTGAAAACGCCGGGAGTTCGGTTTGCGACAGCGCCATACCCTCACGCAGGCCGCAAAAGGTATTGCAGTGGCATTGTTCTAAAAATGATGGATTTCAAAGAAAAAGTTGTTACAGTTAAACTGTGCTTAACAAAATGGCTCATTTAAAACACTTAAATAGTTCTGAAAATTGAAGTAATTTAATATGATTTATTAATTACATCATGATTTATTCTCGTGTCCTTGTTAAACGTTACATGTACTACTAACAAAGTATAAAATAATATAAATAAATTAATATATTATATATATAGCATAACAGAAACACAATTTAATAGTTTAACAAAACTGATGCATATAAAGATATGTAGCAGAAACACTTTCATTAACAAAAAGCAACATTATTTGAATATATGTACACAAATCAATCACTGTAAAGCTTCCCAAGGAATATCAACCAACATAATAAATTGACTTCAGCAAACAGTTAATATGAGCTGAAGTACATAAATCAAACGTGAGGATATAGCATGCTGTTACCCTTTTACCACATTTTACATGTACTTACTATGGTAGTAACCGAAACCCTAACCCTTTAGTAAGCTGTTAATTAATATTACTGTATTGGTGTGTAATAATAGTGTAAAAATGACTGCTCAAAATAAAGTGTGACATAATATAATATTATATAATATAATATAATAAGATTATTTAATGAATTCCACAGAGAAAATAAAGAATCTAAATCTGAATATACATAAATATGAATATACAGGTTTGGATCTATCATGACGATCATGACAAAGGACCACTACTGTCCGACGTTTCAGACTTTTATTTTGAAAAGAAACGGCCGAGTCATGCATTTCGTCGTGTCCGCCGCTGGATGCCGCTGTAACAAGCAGTTTCAGCTTCTAGAAGGTGGATGACGCATGCGCAGTTCCTCAGACTGCCACTGGGCAAGGACATAAGGAGAGTACATTTGTATAACGTTAAAAACAAATTTATTATCTTTCTAAATCATACAGGATTTTGCGTCAATCAGATTTGGATACTCTCTCGCATCTCTGCAAAGTGAGCGGACGCTCCACATCATTTCATCTGATTCTTTGAGGACAGGTATGCATTTAATATTACAAGCAGGACAGCTAACTGACTGTCTGACTGAAGACACTAACAGAATAACTATTATCTGTCCAACTCATAGTCAACCTATGATCCTTGATCAGTTTCAGCTTGATTTATAACCCTATTTATTATCGTTCAGTTTGTTTACCTCGTTTTGAAAGAGTGTTCACTAGTGTATAACTTACTAGTCAGCTCTAGGTTGATTGTGTTGATTTGTGAAGTGTGACCCAAGCGTGATGTGCATGCGTCAGGCTGCGTCTGATCACTGTCAATACAAACCCAACTGTAAATATAGCATATTTATTTACTAGTTAATACATATCGTGGATACGTGGCGTAGTTTAATTTAAACAGATAAATGAGCAATACATAAGCTCCTTCAACAATTTTATATGATTATTTCTTAATTAAGGTCTTGAGAATGCCGTTAGAGGGCATTTTTGGGCGTCCAGAAATGCAGCATGACCATCATACATTACTGTGCAAAAGTCTTAGGCACGTTTGTATTTTCACCTACCAAAAATCGTTTTAAGCCAGTTATTTATATTATATATATAATATAACTGGCTTAAAACAATTTAAAGTCTTTTGCACAGTACTGTTAACGTTAGTTGTTTAGATGCTCTAAAATGCTGTTTAGGTTAGCAGTTGACTAGGTAGATACTGACGTTGTATGTGTTGCTCACACTTGCTGCTGCCACTCACTCTAGCGTAGTTAGCTGCTTTCTCAGACAGCATTCATCAAATAATCCTGAAAAATGTATCATGATTTCTACAAAAAATTAAACTGCGCAACTTATTTTCAACATTGATAATAATAAGGAATGCTTCCTGAGTACTAAATCAGCCTATTAAAATGATTTCTGAAGGATCACGTGACTGAAGACTGGAGTAATGATGCTGAAAATTCAGCTTTGCCATCACTAGGAATAAATTACATTTTAAAATGTATTGCAATAGAAAAGAGATATTTTAAATTGTAGTAATATTTCACAATGATAGTGAATGATAGTGTAACTCAAATAATAGAGCAATGTGGGTAATTTTGCCATGAGAGTTAGATTCCTGGGAAACTCATAAACTGATCAAATGTAGACTTCAATGCAATGTAATTTGCTTCGGTTAAACATATCTACCACATGCATATGTAAATGTAAATAAGTGAATGTCTTGTAAGTGTGATTTAAATGTCTTTCTCCCCCTGTCCTAGCAAGGTTTTGAAGGACTGAAGTTGCACTGTGAATGAGTGACTAACCAGAGACAGCGGTGGATGGGAGAGTTTGCGTTTCCTCCTCTTTGAGTAGTGGAATGATGTCATCTTTCTGAGACTCCATCGAGGTTTCCTCAGCACCCTGACTTGAATGGCTGTGTGCAGAGGGGGTGTCTCTCTTTGGGTGGGGTGTGTCAGAAACCATGGCGGCAGACAACCTATGAAGAAACAGTGCTGGAATTTATGTCAGGTAGCCTACACAAAATTAATATTGGAAAAATTTCTGTCCATCAAATCAAAGTAATGTGGTGCAACTCACCAAAAATGTAATGATAGTACTGAATTAATAATTCATGGCGTAGTAATTGTAAAGTTTTTTTAAACCACAAAAAAATAATTTAAATAAATTTTTGAAAATAAAATGGAAGACTGCTGTAATGATGGTGAAAATTCACTTTTGCCATCAAAGGAATACATTACATTTTAAAATATTTAAATGAAGGGGTTAGTACTCTCTTTTCAATAGAAGAATTCGCTTTGTGAGAGCTTTGTAACTTTGTAGAGCATATACATGCACAAATAGATACATTGCACACTAAAGAAAACATTAAAAACATCATATGTTGTTTAATTGTTAATTTCACAATATTGCTATTTTTAATGTGTTTTTGGTCAATAAATGTGTTATTACTTTTTATTTGATGGTTACACCATATGACATTTTTCATTACATTGACATTTTATTCTTAAAGGTGCCATCTGTAAAAATTGAGGTTAAAATATCCCAAAAATGAGCTACACGCATCAAAAGAATGAGAAGAAATAAGGTTGATGTCATTGAAAAAATAGTAGTGGGCTGTATTTTCCACACAACTGACATCAGGTTCAAGTACACACAAGCTGCGCGAGTTATTCGTGTATTGCAGTTTAGCTGGTGGTTATGTTGCCCGCTCGATACCGCCTCCCATGGCCGAAACTGGTATTACGACACCTGCCGGGCCGGGGCTAGTAATTTAGCATGCTAATTCAGGTTAATATCTCGGCAGCACAATAACTTGTCATTTTTTTAATGACATCATCAACCTTATTTCTTCTCATTCTTTTGATGCGTGTAGCTCATTTTTGGGAAATTTTAACCTCAATTTTTACAGATGGCACCTTTAAATGCTAAACAAATATATATATTTATATATATATATATGTGTATGTATATATATATATAAAGAAATTCTTTGGATACCCATATTGGTCATTGACCCATGTGTGAATAACTTTCCACTGTCTATTTTTCTGAACTTGCAGACGACCGAGTTTCACTTGAATGACAACTGTAGGAGCCTGAGCAGTGCATCATGGGCCTTGGCTCCTCCAAACAGTCTACGTTACCTGTCTGTTAAACAGCCATCCCTGTCCCATCCCTTCCACCACGCATGCCAGCCAAACCAAGCGGCCAACCTAGAGGAGGAGGAGGAATGGGAAGAGGCTGTCAGCTTGCGCGTTCTGCTCAAACCCTGTGAGACCGATGAGCAGCACACTTTGGTGGAGGTGCCCTTTTTTGGGCCGGCCAAACTAAGCGAGCTCCTTGCTTTGGGGCCCAACAGACCCTTTGACTTACTTTTTCCTTTAACCACTGTCGATGGGAGCAGAGAGGATGATATTAGCATTACCGGAAAGGTAGGGACAGACACGGAGAGAGGTTCCTTCAGGAGTCTGTTTGAGGCCGAGGGATGCCCTGCGCCTTTTATGTTGGGATCTCGCTTCTTTTGCTTTCACTGCCCCGGGATGAAGTCTGCCTCCGAGATTGGGGACAAATCAGGAAAGGGACAGGACGAGCAGAGCTTCTATCCAGCCCTCCGTGGCATACATTGCAGCCATGCTGAGACTGAGAGAGTGGACAACAGCTCTAGCCAACGAGACATGGAAAATGAGGAGAAACTGGCCCTGATGTATGAAAAGCTGAGGGTGGAGGTAAGATGGAATGAGATGGACCACTTGTAGAAAAATGAAAATGCTCCAATATCCTGGATTTTAAATATGAAATATAATCTTGACTCAGTTTAGGCTCCATGTTGTGTTTCAGCTGCCCCGTTTCTTTGTGAAAAATCATGACTACAGCATATACTCTGAAGATGTTGAGTTCATCAATGGTCTTCTCAACACAAAGACAAGGTAAAGAGTTCCTTGATGCATGTTATTCTAGATTTAGGCTCAATCCCAATTCACCCCTCGGCCCTACCCCTTGTTTTCGAGTGTACCCCTTGGCCCTTAAAACAGAGTTACAAGTGCCAAGGGGTTGAAATATTCCCCTACGAAATGGAACAACCCGATACGTCATCAGTCCACGGTGATGGCTCTGCTGTTGTGGAGTTTTTACAGGATTTCTCCATGACAACAACTGACAATCAGCACAGCTCCTCTTAACTTTGAGGAAACATGATGATTATGACATTTCTTCCTCGAAATGTATGTCTTTTCTGATTCGGAAAGGTAATTTATTATACTATTTCTATTGTATTGTCATAAGAGTAAATAAAGTGCATGGTGGTGTCATCTAGCGCTAAATTTAAATGTTTAACCGTTTGCGAAGCCATCTCGCTCGTGATTTGCGATGCATTTTGTGAACTTTCTCATAGCTCTCCGTTTGGACTGTGCCTCTGAAAAATCTCAGTTTCGAGGGCTATGTAGCCCTACCCCTTCGCCCTACCCCAATCGCAAGGAAGGGGCAAGGGGTGAATTGGGATTGAGTAGGGATGCACCGATATCAAAATTTTGGCCGATGCCGATAACCGATAATTCTTTATATTTGAAAGCCGATAACCGATATATCGACCGATAAACTTAAATCCAAATTTTTATCTAATTTTGAGAGCCTGATTACAAAAACAAAAGTCTCACAATTAAATCCACGTCTCAAGCGCACAATTATAATGATGTTCTCATTATAGTGTTGTATAGCCGATATGACAGATTTGCGTTGCACATGTTGTCCCGAACCAGATTTCATTTTTTTTTGAAGAGATTTCAATCATATTTCAAGAAATTCAAAAACATAAACAGTTCTCAACAAGTGTCTCAGCTGAACATTATTTATCGGTTTTAATATATCGGCCACATTTTCTTACCAGCCCGATAACATTAAAAATGAATATATATCGGCCGATACCGATATGCTGGCCGATATATCGTGCATCCCTGGGATTGAGCTTTAGGTCTCTTAGTCACTTGCTGCCACTTAACCCCTGTGACTTCTTCAAACTCTGTTGTTTGCATACTGCTAATTCATTGGTGTGGTAAACTGTAATGAACTTGTGCCATCGCAATAAAAAAATCATGAGATCACGATCATAATCATGGCTAATCTAGAATTAAAAATGTATCATAGCTGATTAATATATCCCTCTATTTCTATATCTGAAGGGGTCGTATGGCATACCAGCTGACTCTGACGGTTTGGCGGTTGATGTGTCTGTGTTACTATGCGGAGGCTCAGCTGGAAGTCCTGAAGCTGACCAAGCATCCAGAAGATGGCTCAATCAAAGCTCGCTGGAGAATCAAAGGCCTGCCCTTCCACTCCATTCTGGTGTTCTTCTACAAGAAAGACAAGAACGGTCTCTACAGGTGAGTCATGCTGTTATAGCCTGTCAAAGCCATGCCCAACTGACATCTCTTTGTGTAACTTTAATTGTTTTTCTTTCCAGAACATATGATGCATTCTCCACCTTTTATGTTGGCTCTGATGGACGAATACACCGTCATAAAGTTGAAAAGGTGCGGTTTGCTTGTCAGAATATCCATATTCAGAATCAAGTAGGACTTGAAACTAGCCTGGATGCCAGCCCGAACTCCGCCCACAACATTTTTTGGTGGGGAAGTTCGGTCTGGACTCGATCCATTGAGGAGTAATTATGATCAGGCAAGAAATGAACGGGCCAATCAAATTGCCAGGGCGGGCTTTATACGATGATGGACAGGTATCAAAGAGCGCTTAACTGTCTGATTTCCCTCAGAAATGACTGCAGCTGGAGAATTGAGACGTATAGATTCCGCTGTCGCGTCTGTTGTAAAATAAATCGACAGCGCATTAATTTTAATAGACAAACAGAGAACTGCAATCAAGGCATTTGTCGATCGGAAAGATATTGTTGGCGTCCTTCCAACATGAACAACAAAAGTGTAACTTATCAGCTGGCTCTGACGGTCGTTAAGAAGATGGGACGTAATGAAAAGCCTGTGGTCGTTGTGGTTTCTCCTTTGGTCGCACTCATGGAGAAGTAATTAAAAGAAGCAACAATCGTTATTTAACTTCTAAAATAAGTAAGTTCTGAATCTGTAGTTGAAAACTGCGCTATGCAAAGGAGTTGACTTACTGCAGTGCTCTGATTGGTTGTAGGTTTACCGACTATCCAATTGAGTGCAGAGGTTTTTTTTTTTCCTGGTTCGGTTAAGACACGCCTCATAATCAAAGCCCAACTGAGCGGTATCAGACTCATCTTATTATTAGAAAATGAGTATGACGAAGTCAGGCTAACTTGAAACTTAAAAGATACTTTTTTTTCATACTTTCCATCAAAGGAAATAAGGAAATTTATAATAAAGTACACAACCAAACAATGAAAAAATCTTGTAATTAAGGACGTAACATTGACTTACCCGTCGAAGAAAGCAGGACTTCAGTGTCTCTTTTGAACTCTTTCTTCTGCATTAGCTCTATCCACCTGGAAAAATCTATCCCAACATTAAGTCGTGTTTTTTGCAATCTCCGGTCACGTTTCCTTTTACAATCTATTTTTTGACTTTTCTGACAACAAGCATTTGCAATACAGCCTTTTAAACTTGCTGTTTATCTATATTGGCAGGTTATGGAGGCTCGTCCCCCCTTGCTTCCCAAAGTGACCTCAGTGCTGGCCGGGGCTCTGGTGGCCCTGGGCATTCAGGAACACCGGCCTGCCCTCAACCTGCTCCCACTCCTGCTGTCTTCCTTCCGACAGGCCCGAGCATGAGCCGCAGAGCCAGAAGTGTGGATGTGTATGCTCAGAAGAACTTATGTTTGGTCACACCATTAAAAAGACTTAAAAAGATGCAGCACTGTATTGTGTGGGTTGAATGAATGAGATGGTGGTAACTGTTTTTGGGGGGAGTGGGGGAATATTTGCAGGTACAAGAGCAAACAAAAGTTAAAACTGTTCTCACTAGAAACAATCTTCTGTGTGCACGCTTTCCATTATTTGAACATCACCAAACTGGAATCAGTTACCTCAATACTCTGGTTTGTATTGCAACAGGTTTCGGAGCCTAGATAATATATGTACTCCACTATAAGGCAGGATAACCCACTAGCCTATCATTTGAGCCATCACTAGTTAGGAGGTTAAAACGCACAACTCTTTAACAAATAGGTTTTGATGACATTTCTGTAGAGGTAAATTCACGGTCATTGTAAACAAGTCTGCTGAGACTGACGCTGTAAAACTTTATGGCTTTTAAGTACGGTGGGTTGATAAAGTTCTTCTCAGTGATAGTAACAAATCATCAGAGGTGGTGGACTAAGGAATTGTGCACGGTTAGTCTTGATCGGTGTACATTGTGGTAATTCATTATATATTTTTCATTATATTTATATATTAATTTGGGTTTTCATCAGTTGCTCTGATTTAAATGTTGTAGAGACTGGTACCTGCTTTCAGCTGTTTCATTTAGTAGCAAAAACCAATAAAAGGTGTCAGGGTTGCTGCCTTTTTCATGACCTTTGAGGGAAAGTGATGATAGGTACTGCCTTTTGAGGGTAGCGTTTAATTGTTTTGGGCTTGTTCATCGCTTTCAATGCACAATGCAAGTTATTAAGTTCCCTGCATAATAACATTGCCAAATCCGCACTGGTCTTACTTAAAAAGACATGCCGTCCATGTAAATTTAAGCACTTTTAAGTCCACAGTTGATGCTTTCAAAATTATTTTTCATTCAAATATGTTCAGGAGTGTATTTCCATATGCAAAACTCTATCATTAATGTACAGTATAACCCATACATTGTTAAGGATAGAGGTTTGCAGATAGTGAATTTGTCTCCTGGTTAATTGGTCGGTTCAATTCAGGAGTCATTGGTTCAATATTTGACTTTTAGTGCATTTGGTGTGATAACACATGCGGTCCACCCACCACATACATTACCATGTGTTTTAATGTTTCCAATTGCTTTGACATCCTGTGGTAAAGACATAAACCAAACATTTTTAATCAACTTCCTGTATCACAAAGTAGTCAGAACACATCTTTGTCAAGTGCTTGCGCTTTTAAATGGACAATAAAGCATTTGTTGTCACTGTAATCTGCAATTCAGTTTCAAAGGTTGAAACAGAACCATAAACATCATAGCTGAGTCATTGTTCTGCTGTGATTAGTTTTGAGCTAATTACCCAAAAACCTGAATTTATTGTGGGACAAATAAAATGCGTACTGTCATTGATATCTTTGGTCTCTGATTGTATGCCTCACCCAGTTCCATTTAGATTATAAATAATAAGATTATAAATAATTACTAAATAATTAGTTTAATAGGCTGCATATAAAAAGCTTTTTTCATACGGTAAAACATTTTGAGGATTTCTTTGAATAGTTTAAATCTCTTGATTTTCTCTTGAAGTCTCTCCTTTTTTATTTTAGAAAAAATATTAATATTTTTTTTCCAGCTAATGCATTCAATTGATCAAAATGCTTATAAGGACTTTTACATTGTAAAAACAAACTCTTTCAAATAAACTCTTTTGCACTTTTTCTATCCATCATAGAATAAATGTATCAGTTTCCACACAAAAAGTATTGATAAGATATCCTTAATTATAATATGGATCTGTTATATATAATATGTAATGTAATTATAATATAATATGTAATGGCTGCTAAAAAAAAATTCTTTGAATTTGCTTGAATTTTGCTTTGAATTTCATAAATTGCATAAAAAACTGTTATTTTAAATTGTAATAACATATTACCATTTTAAGAAACTTCTTTCAAGAACATCAAATTTACCCACCTTAAACTTTTGAACTAATTATTTTATGTATACACATATGTATTTTATACAGTTTAAATCTCTTGATTTTAATGATAAAGTAATTAAAGCTAGAAAATTCATTTAATATGGGTAACAGTGTAGAAAAAACATTTGTTTGTTCATTTAAAGGGTTAGGAGAACATAAGTTTTACTTCTTCCTACTCCTTTTTGCTCATGTAAATAGAGTTTTTTTTAAGTACTGGAGAGTATGGAATTTTACTTTCACTGTAAAAAATATTTTCAAGATTTGTTATCACAACATATTTTCTTAGGTCAAATCAACTTTATAATCATTTATTTAGTTGCTATAACTTATCATTTTGAGTTTATGATGATTAAATTAATCTCCTTAATTGTATTAACTCACTTTTTCCAGTTCAATCAACTAAAAATTTTAAGGCAACCCAGGTCACTTACTTTTTTAAGTTAAACCGACAATATTTTTTTTACAGTGTAGTAATCACAACATTTTTTCTTTTGTCAAATCAACTTAAATAATTTATTTAGTTCAGATAACATATAATTTTGAGTTTCTGATGATTCAATCATTCTCCTTCATTGTATTAACTCACTTTTTCCAGTTCAATGAACTTAATATTTTAAGGCAACCAGGTTTTTTACAGTGTTGTTCATTTGTTTTTACCACTATTCTTTGTTTCATTGATTATTATTTAATTTTTATTTTTATTTACATGTTCAACATAAAGATATCAAATCAAATTTTTTTAAGTTTTTTTACCAAGGTTGATTGTTTCAGCTAGATGTAACAATATAATATATGCAAAAATCACCAAGTTATCCCACAATTTTAAATCTTTAAAAGTAATGCAACGCCAACTAGAAACCACTTGAAAGTCATTGTGTTTGTTTTAAAAACTAAACCGTAGCAAGGGTGATTCTTCAATATTAGTGACCAAACATGGAGGCAGATACAGCTTTTTTTTAAAACTAGAAGTAATTCTAGACTTGGATGATTTTATTCATAACAGCCACATTCATGGGCAACATGAAGTTTTTGGCATGCAAAAAAATAGCAACAAGTAACAGCTCTATGTCATCACTATGACTAAACACTCCTCAGTACTCGCATCTAATCATGTTCAGCACCTTGTAAACATTAATCTTGGCATCCTCGCTATCTACACATTGAGCAGGTCAAGCTGGAATGAATTAGGGTTTCTTCATGTAAATGTGTCTAATACAATTGCTATAATTGTCAATATTAAAACAACTTAGTAAAACAAATGTACAGCTAATATACAATGGACATCCATGAATCCCGTCAGTGTGAAACTGACTGGTGACATCTACAAAGACTATACGATGGACGTCATGTAGACAGAAGAAAGACTTCTTCTGCCTCTATGGTTGGTCTAGTTCACCGGCTCTATATTTAGTCACTATCCACACATTTGACTATGGCAGACATCTGAGTTATGTGTCAGTTACCTATTTCAAAACAACTGGGTTCCCTCAAGGCGTGACACTATTGGCTGTTCCATTCGAGACGTCATGGTCATGACTGTAAGCTTGACAGATGACAAGATGGATGTGTAAACGGAGCTGTCGGTTTAACAGTCTTCAGAAAAAGCTCTGTGGGTGTTGGGAAAGCGCTGGTGGTTGTAATCTGGATCCTCACTCAGTCTTTTCTTTATATCACTCTTCACCTGGAAGACAATTAAGGATGAAAAGGGTTTTAAAGGCTTAAAGAAATTCAGAGAGCAAGATCACATGCATTTTTCAGATATTACCTTCTATGTAGTGAGTTGTATAGCTGTTTGTTAATGATTCTAAACTGTCTGAAAAGAGACGTCAGTAATTCCAGTCTCACTTTTGCATTAAATGTAGGTTTCTAACAAATCTGCATAATGCTAGCCTGTCATCTACTTCATCATCTACTTTGACCCGCCCTCAACTACACGCTGTACTTGCAGCTGAGGGCTGGAAGAGTTTGTTCATACCACTGTGTATACAAGTGCTGAGAAAGCATCCGGAGCTAAAATTCAGATGGGCGTTTCCGACATTCACTGCTAGCAGTAGACCAATCACAACACACTGAGACTGGGGCATCTGACCAATCAAAGCAGAGCATGATCTCAGAAAGGAGGATTTAAAGAGACTGAGTCCTTTATCAAACCGTTTCAGACACTGAGAGAAAAGAGGTGATTCTGCAATGAATATTATGAGAACATTTAAGTATTTTTGACCTCTGATGCATCTATTGTAAGAGACCCACAAAACAAAATTAGGAATCTTTAAAATAGCATAAAAGGGGCACTTTAATATCCTGAACTAATAATGTGGAATTGTGGGAACAGGACCTAAATTGTGAGAGGGTGGATATGAAAATGCTATGGGAATAAGACTAAAACTACAACAATAATTTGCATTAACTGAAATAAAATAAAATATAAATATCAGATGAGAAAATTAATTCTAATTAAATAAATTTAATAAAAAAAAAAAACTAATAAAAATGATGAAAGTACATACCAAAATGTCAACTAAAATGAAAAGGAAACCATAAAAATAAAAGCTAATTCATTTTTCAATTCATGATTAGGTGCATAGACAGTAAAAGAAATGGTCACATTATTGCATTATTGCACTTCCTGGCTGAACGGAGTGTGACGACAGTCTGACCGTTGTAAATTTTCTAGTAGCTGTGCCAAGACAAATCTCAAAAACGATGTTGAAATATTTTGTCCTGTTGCTTTTATGGACTCTCTATTTATGGGCTTCTACCTTGACTTTGTGCCTTCCGGCTGATGGATTACCCCCTTGATTAGGTATGAGTTTAGTTTCTTACTTGTTGTGTGTATGCTTCCTGCAGCTCTGGTGCCTCTAGCTCCCCCTGTAGGCTGTCTGGGGCAGTAACAGGTCGCACCCCTGCTGTCCTGGCAGCTCGACTCACGGCTTCAGCTAAAGAGAGGTGAGGACCTTCTCCCTGTACGGTCTGTGAGCCACATAAATCCAAAGAAAGGATATCTGATCAGTGCAGTGTAGTTTCAATCAATTGTCCATTCATTCATTCATTCATTCATTCACTCACTCACTCACTATTGTAGTGATTATAGTTGGTGCACAGACCTTCCTCCTCTTAGCTGGCATCCCGTGCAAATATGCATCAGACAGAGGCGGCTGTGCTTTTATCTTTCTCTGCGTCAACATGTCATGTCTTATGATGGGTACCCACTCCTGATTAACACAAACATACAAACATGCTCATTATTACTTATAGACTAGGGATAATAAACAAATAAACAAAACAGAGTCATGAATATTATAATAATTATTAGCTGGAATTTTAATATCAGTGCATTCCTGTTCTAGCTCTGCTATCTTTGAGGTCATTTAGTGTACAACAAATGCTGACAAACTTTTAGTAAATCAATAGACACAGTAGACAATTGAGTCTCACGGGTGGAACAGTTGCTGCCCATGGCTCCGCCTCTCCAGTCGACCCTTCCCTGTCCGCGGTCGCCATGGCTACCGCTCCTCGCAACACTTCTAACGACGGCCTGACGGGTGGTTCATCACCATCAGCAGTGTCTCCTGAGGATGCCATGACTTCCTCTGCAGTGGTGGCAGGAGCAGGAGACAGACCCTCTTCCATCTGGAAAATATATAATTACATATTACCATCACAACATACACTTCATAATGCAGACCCACACCCAGATGTATTATCAATGTTTAAAGCTTCAAAACCTTTTGTAACATCATAAATGCATTTTACTGTCTGCTTTAGTCTATTTAATAAGTTCTAAGAAAAAATTCTTACAAAAAAAAAAAAAAATTATTTCAATTTTTTTTTATTACAGTAAAGTAATATAGTGTATATAATTAAGTGTGTATATAAAATTGCATATATTTTTTTCTTGTTATACTCAGCTCATTTACAAATAATAATTTTCTGTCACACATTCTGTTGAAACATACCTCAATATTCATGTCACCTGAATGGTGGCTTGCTTGTGCATCTGACTCTGTTCTCTGAGACGACTCGCTCTGTACATGAAAAAGATACCAGAAGCATATTCAGCTCTGTATTCTGTGGATCAGTTTGGGAGTGAATCCTGATGAGGGTGTGAAACTAAATCAGAGATGTCCTCCTGGAGGGCCACTATCCTGCCAACATGAACTAAAAACACCTGAATCAGCTAATTAAGTGCTGTGTCTGAAATCTGAAATGTGTCTCCCACTATTTGAGGGGACAGCCATTTGTAGTGGTGTCTGAAACCATAGTGGATAGTCATGCGAATGAATTCCCACATCTCACCAGAAGATGGCGCTCGCAGCTGAATCATTCATCCATCCATTTTCAAAACCACTGGTCCAATGTGGGTGCAGTGTGTAATTACATAGAGGTATAAATTCCTTTTTAATTGATTATTATACATGCTAGTTTAAATGACAGAGTTTAAGATCAATCTTTTCATTACTACTGGAGCTGCCAGTTTGCTAAGTTTCAAATGATTATTAACCAGCAAACACTACACAAACTATGCAAAAGCGGCAGCCCTTCTGGCTCATTTGTTTTTATTCACTCCTTCAAGTGGACTATATTAGTGGAGTAATGTAGGGAATAGTGATTGAGGGTATAGACCATTTCACAAGATGTAAACAACACTGGTCCAGAAGCACTTCCTGTTTCAGTTTTTTAACACAACATAAAAGCTGGGATAAAATACAACCAACAGAACATTTAAAACTGAATCAAAAAGTTAAACATCTTTAAGATGTTTTCTTTACATGTGAAATAAAGAAAACAGTTACAAACTGAAACAAGAAGTGCTTCTGGACCAGTGTTGTTTACATCTTGTGAAATGGTCTATAGGGGACGATTTTGGACACGGCAAGTTTTCAGGCGAGTGGGTTGGAGCTAAAATTTGCAGGATGTTGGCCTTCCAGGAGCAGAATTGGACACGCATGATTTAAATTAAGGACCTGTGTATAGATGACGTAATTCTGGATCTGGTCCTCAGTGATTGGGTTGTGTTCTAAAATCACATGCAGCCTCATGGTCATCATACTGGTCAACCAGTTCACCAGACTGGGGTTCACTTCTGCTGACATTCTCCTCTGATGAGCAAGGAACAAACATGAACGCATCAAAAGATATGTATTTTATGCAACACCAAACCATCTTTATGAGGATGAATTAATGGATCTTACAATTCGGTGGTTGATGACAGTGGTTAAAGCTCTTTGCTCTCCTCTTAAGCAGAACAGATTGAGGGCCAAACACTCAAACAGACCCTGAGTGCACAGGTACAGCAAGCGCTGGCCAAACGTGTTATCTGGACACACATTCGAAACAGTGTTGTTGTTAACCAAAACTATTACAAATTGTTTTTGTTCATTTAAAATAAATCTGAAATAAAATATAACATAAGTATTACATGGAAGAACTTGGCTAAAATTAATAAAACTAAAACAAAGATAAATGCATGGGGTCAAGAACTGCAATTTTTAAAAATATATACTGTTGGCAAGACTTTTACATAAAAAAGGCTATTTTATACTCTGTTTTTGACCCTTTCTTGAAAATACTTTGTATAAAAACTTTATTTTTTTATTACTGTTTTTATAGGCTTCGCTTTGAGGTACACGCCAACGCTTTGATTGGGTAACAGTTTTGTATACTAAAATAATTTGTAATGATGTTTGCCATACATGTTTGAGCCAGTCAGAGGACAAACCTACACCTCAAATACCAATGATACTCCAGTCTGTGACATGGTCATTAGTTATCTTACTTTAAATTTATTCCTTATGTATTTGTGAGGTATTGTACTTTATTGCATTATATTAGTGTTACAACTAAGACTTGTGGTGCTTCATGTAAACGAATTATGAATGAATGCACTATCGTTCTTATATTCATCGTTCATCATTTTAAGTAAAGTGAGTAGATATCAAACAATCTTAAGGCTAACAGACAAAGCAATGGTGACATGTGGTTAAACATGGCACATGGCACTATGACATCATATTGAGACAAAATCTAAACAGTCATTTTGGGAGCTTGGTTTAAAAAAAAAACTGTTTTCGGCCTAACAAGGAAGATTTGAGTTCTGAAACTTACAGGATATTTGTATTGTACAATGACCTCTTATAAGTCAAAAGATAAAGGGAAATTGCATTTTTAACTAATGACCCCTAAAAGCTATATGAAAATATAAAACAAACTAATTTAAAAAAATGGAAAAAGCACATCAATAGTACAAATTTAATTATGAAGACAAACACTGTAATTTGTATATAAATAATACTAAACACTGATCAGAAAGTTTCAAAAACAATGTTTGGGATTAGGGCGGATCAGTTATGTCACCTGTACACCGCAGAATGTGAGTAGCCATGCGAGTGAACTGTTGTCTCAGGAAGGACATGTTGGTTTGGATAATGTCCACCCTCTCTCGAACAGTCACAGTGGACTTGAACCAAATAAGGCAGAAGGACAATCAATTAGTGTCTGATGAACAACATGTTACAGGATAAATCGGCAAACAAGACTTACAAAACTCTCCGCAATGTACTCCTCTAGTCCATTGATCAGATCCTCAGAAGCACTCTAAATAACAGAAACAAAACCATCAGCCTTTGCAACATCCATTCAGTGGGAAAGTGTTGTTTTATAAGTGTAAAAATCAGTTTTACTGTTTGTGATACTGTTCAGAAATTTTCAAAAATTCATTTTTGTGGATCAGTTCTTTCGAAGTGTCCAAATCAATGAACCAGTGGGTTAAAACACTGTATGAATGATTTGTTTGCAACTGGTAAAAAACCCCCCAACAACTTGAAACTACCATTGTTCATGGCGATTATGTAATGAGTGAAAACATGAGCAAACTGGAGAGCTGCTTTATAGTATTTGAAAGCGACATAGCTTTAAAGCAATCTATTGTATAAATTACTATATTAAAAAAACTCATGCACTCGTGACTGGGGTGCTAATTGATTTGGGAGACAGCTTTAGGTAAAATATCACTATACGCGATCTCCATGTAGAACTGATGTAATGAAGGTCACTTATGAAAGCGGCATGAGCTCAGACTCACAGCTATGTTGGCATCATTGGGCTCTCGGCCCTGCAGATAGTGCTCTGTGAAGAAGGCTGTGAGTTCGGGTTGGATGCGGCTCAGAGGCTGAGGATTCCCATGCAGAAGCAGGACCATGTCCACCATTGAGAAACTCTGACAAACCAGAGACAGCAGATCTCCAAAAAACCCTACCAACCCAACACAGGCAGTGAGTCATAAATTGTGGCATTGTGCTACTTTTGAGTTGCACTACAGTATCACAGAAACCCTTACCCACTGCATCTCCAGCTCCAGGCGTGAAGAGGTTGCTGGTCTGAGAAAGTCTCTGGATAAATTGGGCGATGCTCTCAGTGTTGCCTTGGCCAGCCCCCAGAGATCCCATCATGGTGGACAGGACGCCCTGCACGATACCAGTGAAAAGCTCAGGGCTGAGGGTCTCTCCACCTCCACTGGGAGGCTGAGGGGCAGTAGTGGGGGCGGCTCCTGAAGGGGCAGGGGGTGTGGCTTGTGAGGGTGGAGGCTGCTGGTTTGGTGGAGGAAACACGGGCTGACCAGACTGGAAAGAAAATATGGCATTCGAATTGACATTTTTGCTAAGATCAGACTGCAAAGACAGAGAAAAGCACTAGTGATCGACCGATATAGATTTTTTTTGATGTTTTGATGATATCTTAAAGAGCAGCGTGGCAGATGGCCAATAATTCATTTAAAGCTAGTAAAAACACATGCATAACAATTTCTGAAATTAAATGTACATTTCTTTGACAAATTATATACTAAATCATTTGAAAATGAAATGAAAAAAGCATTTGAAATTCAAATTAATGAAATTAATCAGATTTATGCCTTAGATGGCAAATTCTTGATTCTGTTATAGTATTTTACACAAATAAAAAAAAATACAAATGAGTAAAAGGAAGTAAACACTATAACCAACAGTGTACTAAATAATTTGGTACATCTATGTTGCAGTGGGAAACCTAACCTAATTTTTTGAAATGACAACAATTTACAGCCTAGTTTGAATCAAGGATTTAAAGTTTGTCGATCATGTGTGTTCAGAGACAGCGAAACTCTCCTCTTCGTATACAATTCACATGGACCAACCATTATGCAGAGTTCACACATTTTTTTCAGTCTAAAATTGCACACTTCAGAAGATCTCACAGCTGGATCTCAAAAGTTTCCAAAACTAAATATTAGTTATATTATTATAACTAATGTGTTGTCAAAAAAATCCCGCTGCCATCACATCGGGCAAACAGAAAAACTTATCAGCAGATGCCAATAATAATAACTAAAAAACACCACAAAAATAAAATAAAAAACACCAACCTGAATGAACTCAGACAAGCCTTGGATGAACGTAGGGACACCTGGAATAGTCACTGTAATGGAGGGAGCAGCACCTCCAGACACTCCTCCACCAGCTCCCGCAATTCCTCCCAGGAGAGAGCCCAGA
The DNA here is from genome assembly GCF_988280905.1 of Pimephales promelas. Taxonomy (NCBI): domain Eukaryota; kingdom Metazoa; phylum Chordata; class Actinopteri; order Cypriniformes; family Leuciscidae; genus Pimephales; species Pimephales promelas. Next base: position 28,511,530 of record NC_142786.1, on the reverse strand, counting down.
AGCTGAGCTAGGTTATCTCCTGGGTTGCCCTCTTGGGACTGACCCACAGACGCAGTGCTGGTGGTGTGGGTGGACGTCTGACCGGATGTGTTGGCAGAGGTTGGAGGAGCAGTGGAAGAAGAGAAAGAGGAGGAGGAAGAAGAGGACGAGGAAGAGGTAGATGTGGAAGTAGAGAAAGAGAAAGACTGGGAGGATGAAGTAGAGGATGTCTGGTCCCCTGACAATGGAAAACATAATATGTTTAAGCTTTGTGTTGCTTAACACAGGAACTGAATAGGTAAGGACAACTTACCTGTGTGCAACGGCATCAAAAGCTGCCCAACCAAACCACTGACCATCTGCGTGAGAGGAGAGGACATCATAGGATTGCCCTTGATTGAGGAATGAAAATGGAACTATGAGTTTTGGAAGTCTCCAAAATACAATAATGCAGGGCATGCTCAACAATAAGGACTGCCTGAAGGCCCTTGGTCAGCATGAAAGATGCTCAGGACTGAATTGTCACTGGCCCGATCAAGCACAAAAAGTTTATGCATGTGTTCAGTAATGCCAATTTAAACTTTCAATCAATTTAAAACCATGAACCAAGTGAATTCAATTCTGTGCGCAAGTATGCAAATACTAAAATGAGTTCTCTTTCATGTCTTCTTACACTTGAATGGATAAACACATAAACAACATAAACAGTTGAGAAAGAAAATGCATATGTATAGTATATTGGACCTGTGCATTAGGTCTTAAGGCCAATTCACACTGTGACTGCACGGACAGACGCTGACAGTTTAAAGAGTTATTTTACATTTGATTACTTTAATTAAAGCTGAATACTACTGTTTAGACCAGTGGTCGGGAACCTATGGCTCACGAGCCACACCTGGCTCTTTGGCAAAAATCATGTGGCTTGCAAGGTCGTGATTGTCATCAGTGATCACAGCAATCAACTAACCACTTGTTTCTGTGGTAACCTATAGTGTCGTATTTTTGATTATCCACACAGATTTCAGTTGACAATTGTGTTAAAAGTTATTAATAACAAAACATGAAGGAACAAGAAAAAAAAAGCAGGATGTGCTTTATATTGAGGAGAAATATTAAAAGCGCGATAAGATGCGGTTGCGCACCTAAACACCAGTATTCACATAAACACAGTAGATGTAAGTACTGTGTGCATTCTCTCTCTCACACACACAGAGAGGATTTATGCTCATCAGTTGGTAACAACCTCACAGAGAAAGCCCAGCACAATTAATATATATAGAAACTGCATGTCTTTTCTTTAACGATAATATTATATATATATTTCTTTTTTCTTTTCTTTTGGAAAAATGTATTTACCAAAAATTTTAAAATGGCTCTTTGGTCAAAAAAGGTTCCCGACCCCTGGTTTAGATCAACTTAAAAAACTTAAAGCACTACTTTATTTGTAACTTTGTTATGCAATATTTCTTTGTGATGTTGCTTCTAATTTGTTTTAGAACCTCTTAATTTATTGATGACTACTTCCTTGTCTTTAATAATGTTTGAAATTTATATTGATTGGTTAAACTTGTAGTTTGTGCTATGTTATTGAAATTAGAATTGAGAATTTCACTGGCATCTAAATTTTTGGTGTCATAATCTTATTTATTAGAATGCATAGTTACATAGGTCAAAAACAATGAAAACAGTGACTATTTTATTTATTTATTCTTTTTTTTTTTTTGCAGTGGGGCCAATTGAAAAATTTGGGCAAGTAAAAATCTGAACCACTGTTGCCACTAGACCAGTAGAAATTGAAGCCCTGTAATGTAACAAAGGTTCATACTTGATTAGTCTGTTGTCCTGCTGAGGGAGGCACTGTTGCGCGCAGGTTGATGGTGGTCCCCCTGGTATTCATGGGTTGGGGGACGCGTGGGGATAAGGAGGGGCGTGTGATAACCACCCTGGCCTGAGGTGGTGGAGGGGCCAGGTTTTCTCCACTCTGGGCATTTGTGCCAGCAGTGCCCTGCTGCTGCCCCTGGTGTCCAGCAGAGGCTGCAGTTGCCATGGCGACCGCCTGCTGGGAGATCTGATGCATGATGGCCTGCATGAACTCTGGCGGCAAACCTGGAACGTGGATTGGCGCCGTGGTGCCTTTAGAGAACAGAGACAAAGAATCCAGTGATGAAATACTTTTAGCAATGCTGACAAATTAAACTACTCTAAGTCTGAATTCTACACAAGACTACAGACAACTGACTAAAATAGCTGCTTTATATCCTAGTGCACAAATAGTGCTTAATCACCACTCAAACTGACATCCTTTTCTCACCCTCACGTTGTTCCAAACCTCTATGACTTCTTATTTAATTCTTAAATTGAACACTAAAGGAAGACTTTTGAAGAATGTCCAGAGCAGTGTTAACTAAAACTATTAAAAAAAGAGTTCATTAATTGAAAAGATCAAATATAAATATTAGTTCAAAAACTTTTCAAAATGTTGCCTTGGAAAATAGGAATAAAGTAAGTTACATTTAAACCACTAAAATCACTCAAACAAATCAAAGCTAAATAGGAATATTTAATAAACAAAAAATAATAAAAATGAAAAAGGCACATAACACAATTGCTTTATTTCATTTACAATGAAGATGAAACCTGAAATGATATAAGATAATATTTATATTTAATACAGATAAAAAAATACTAAAATAACAGAGAGCCTGTACTTGGAGCTCATCAACCCCGGTCCAGAATAATTTTTTAGAAAAAAAAAATTAATATATATATATATAATATATATATATTAGAAATTATGTAAATATTTTCTGTTTTGTGTCCCATGGAAGACAGGAAGTTAAATGGGTTTTAAACAACATGAGGGCCTGCAAAGGATGGTAGATTCAATTTTTGAGTGAACTATTCCACATATCACAAGACACATATCACATATTAATGTTGGCACAGCAAGTTATTGACTATAGAGAGAGGTAGAAACTAACCAGTCTCTCCAGCAGGGCTGGGGTTCTGTTGCCTTTGGCCCTGCGATCCACTGTCTGAATTTGCTGCACAGAAATGCACAGATCAGTGGCTGGCAGTTACACTACAGCCACCCATTCCAGGTCAAGCAAATATTTTACATTGCAAAATTCAGAATGATGAAGACAAATATTTTGGGTCTTTAGAAATGAAGCAGAACAGGAATGGGCAGCACGGCTGAAACACAGTGCTAAATCACTGATTGGGTCTGTATGTTTGGGTTGGTTTGTTTGTTGGCATACCATCCAGGTTCATCTGCATCATGACCACTGGCTCCATGGTTTGGTGAGTGATTCTGATCACTCTTGGAGTCCCCTGACCTGTCTGTTGACTGGCTCCATTCGGTGGAGGAGGAGGTGCAGGTGCTTGACCCTGTTGTTCTGATTGGTTGCTGGGCTGTGGGGGTTGGGCGTGACCCTCGCTTGTCTGTCTGCTGTTTGAAGTCATGGTCACAGTGGAGCCTAGGTTCACCTGCAAGATGACATATTTTGCAAGGTTGACTGTTTGATATGAACAGCATGAATTAGTTTTGAACGTATAGTGGCTAGCTCACAGGAATGGGAATATGGGGCAGTCCACTCTGCAGCACGACAGGGGAGGTTGTGTAGTGAGACATCGGGCGCACCACATGTAAGTGGCGGGGAGGCTGAGCAGATAAATTGCACCGAAGGTCACTCAGAGACACCAATGTATTGCCAAGGAGATGGAGTGACTCTCCAATCAAATTGAGTGTGCGCTGATCTTCCTCACGTTCTTGAGTCTGTCCGAGAAAACAGCTTTTTAGAACATGAACACTGATATTTATAGCACATGTCAGTTATATAGCATTACAACCATCTAGAGCATACATTATTATTGTAGTCAGCAGAACTAGCCGCTCCAAGGATGGAATGTGTTCTTTCCATGAAAGGACGAAGGCGCTCCTCCACCCTTCGCACCTCTGAGAGAACCTCCACCAACTCTAAAGGGCTTGGGTGACTGTTGAGAGAAAGAAAAATGTATTGGAGACGTGATCTTACACAATCAGAAAATGGAAGGAAACAAGTTAATACTTAATTAACCCTCGGATGGTCTTCCTTTATGAGTCACGTCCTGGGCCTTCCCGGTCAGAAGTGACCGGAGGCCTAAAAATGAAACTTCTTCCATCCCAGTAAAACCAATTTTTTTTATTTTTGTTCTATAATATTTATTCTTTTTAATTTAGTATTTTGAGACAATTTGATTGAGTTTATTAATATTTATGGTCTATTTTTTCAATGGAAATATATATATATTTCTATATATATTATTTTTTTAACAAAAATATTAATGCAGTATTTTTGTTTAATATAGAGTCTAATCCTTTAGAAAAAAAATTTTTTTTTGAAGAAAATTAGCACCATCTGGTTACAGTATAGAGAAAAAGCGTAGAATCATGGTGTAACCATTAGATGACATGTACAGCTCTCAATGGAGAGGCATTTGAATTCCCCAGGTGTTTTTTTTTTTAACACATTTTTTTTTTTTTGGGGTGGATTCGAAAATATAATTGAAAAAAATCTCAAAAACTTTTTCTAATTAAAAAAATTTAAAAAAAAATAGTTTTTTTTAAAATTGTGAATTTTTGTGTTTTTGTCAATTTCCCATTCATTTCCTATGGGGGTCATTTTTGACCAAAGACCAAAATCGTGACTAATTTTTTTAGGACCACTTAGCATGCTCGGATCATGAACTCAATTTTTGTGTGTGTTCACATACCTAATGCCAAAAAATCCACCAAGTATCATAACCTTCCGATGAAGCTGTGATTTTTAATAATACAAAACAGAAAATTATTCAGTCAGAAGTGACCGAGGACCATCAGAGGGTTAATACTGTCATTCAGCAAAGATGCATTAAGCAAGGACAAAAGTAAAAGTAAAGACATTTATAATGTAACAAAATATTTCTAATAAACACTTCTTTTGAACTTTCTATTCAAAGAGTCCTGAAAACAATGCATCATTCATGGTTTTCACAAAAACATTAAGCAGCACAACTGTTTTTGAAATTTGAAACCACATGAATATGACAAGTACATTAAGCACTTGGTATGTCTTTTTCATGAACATTTTTTATTTGTCTTTGACCCTAATATACTTCTCTTACTTGGGTCCAGAATGAGTCGTTCCTTCTGTCTGTGAAGGAGAGGAGGAGGAGGGTGGAGGTGAGGAGCTGTCCATTGGTTGTGCTGAGAATGATGATGATGAAGGCGGTGTCTCCGGCGGCTGATTTGATTGACCCTAAAAGTAAGCATCATTCTGAAACATTATTTATTTATGTACAAGTAAGAAATCAAATAAGATTGTTTTACTTGATATAAATGTTTGTTCTGTACCTCAAGTCTGTGGATTAAAGCCTGAGTCTCTCGCAGCAAGCTTTCAGCCAGCTGCAGCCTCATCCTAGGCTCGCTCTGTACCGATTGGTCCACGTTGATATGGACATCCACAGAGCCACTGCTCTGTGAGAGGAAATAAATGACTGTAGATGTGTCCAGAGATAACCTTTTGTTTTAAACAAAAGGCTGCGACAACACAAAGCACAAGTGCTTCTGAGACAAACATTCAGGAACATTGCTTATAACGTTCATTATTGTGTAAATATATACTGCCCGACCAAAAAAAAAAAAAAAAAACGTTGCTGTTTGGGTTTAAAAAGCCAGACTCTGTGAATGGACCATGGTTGTTGTGATAGCATGTTGTAGGTTTGGCAACAGTTCTTCTAACCCTAATTCAAGGAGTGTGTAGCTTTTCATTTCTTAAACAACCATGTAGGAGACAAAACATGGCCATATTCCAAAATAACAATGTCTAGATTCATCAGGCTCAAATTGTGAAATAATGGTTGGGAGGGAGCATGAAGGATTCACAGATGAATTGGCACCTCTGAGTACCGACGTTCAATTCATTGAAAGTCTTTGGGATGTGCTGGAAAAGAGTGTTGGATTGCACTGTCAATACAAGATCTGGATCAAAAACAAATGCACCTCTTGATGGAAATAACATCACAACATTTATTTCCATCAAGAGGTGTGTCAATTTTTGGACAAGATAGTCCGTAAAGTCTATTTCAGAATTGAAAAACTACACGATCCATCAATTAGGGTTAGAGAGGAGAACTGTTGCCAAACATAAAACATGCCAGAAACATAATAATCACTGTGTAGTGTATAATAATAGGTGAAATTAGGATGACTTACTCCAGTGCTAGTGCTTACTCTAACATTACGTCCCATTTCTCCAACACCAGCCAACATTTGCTGCATTGACATCTAGAGGGGTGAAGAAATGTATATTTTCTTTGATAGCAGAATCACTCATGTATATATTACAGTGGATGTGTGAGGTTAAGTGATCATGTATAGCAAACATGTGTCTCTAGACGTTAGGAAAGCAGTGTAACCTGTATTTGCTGTGATTCCATGATGTTCACAGGCAGGTTAAAAGTGCCCAGCATGACATAGTTGTTTGCATTACGGTCATGAGAAGCTCCTGGAAAAGCGGTGGACTGAGAGGAGGTGGATCCCCCATCCGTTGCACCCGAGGAGACTCCACCTCCTCCACCCCCAGACTGATTGCTCTGAGGAGGTGCTCGCTCCACAAGATGAATGACCTTCCCATCAACATCTGAAAAACAGAAAGGCTGTGGTGTAAACATGCTCGATAGAAAATTATATAACATTAAAATAAAAAACTATACCAATCTTTGTCTTAGGGCTGTACGATAACGGTTAAACTGATCATCATGATAACTTTGCTCAAAAATTATAAGCCGAGAAATTTACTTTCACATGAGCACACCTCAACAGAACAAAGTCATACGCAGGTTTTATATAACCTCACCTAGTTTCTGATTTATTATTTTTATCACATGCATTAACACATTATGAAACTGCTAAAACAGCACAATTCCTAATATTAGGCCAATTCCCATACTTCTGAATTATGTTCACATATAATAAAGCGACCAACAAACACAAACAATATAATCGAGATTCATGTTTGGAGCACAAGCAGCCATGTGAAGGAACACAGATAATCACAGTGGAGATCACTAAACTTTTTTTTTTCCAGATCATTAGTGTTTTTTGCAGTGCAAAAAGATGGTTTCAAGGTTGGGAAAGTTAAGCTTTGTGGAAAATTGGGTGGAAAAGGTATTCAAAAAAGAAGAAAGAAAAATCATACATTTGGGGAATTTCAACTTTAAACCAATGCAAGATCATGGAAATGTCAAATGGAAAAAGGATAGTCAGCAGATGATGATAACAAATGATTATTGTTAATTAATTGAAAGAAGCAGCAATTGTGATCAAGTTAAAAATACAATTAATCACGCAGCCATACTTTGCCTGATATTACTGAAATATTATATATTGTATATAATGACTACTCTTACTTTTTATGCCATGTTAAAAACTGTAAAAGCAGTATGTATGTATAAACTGTCACCTGTTTATTACCTGAATGAATCAGTAGCACCTCATTGCAGTACAAGAGATCCAGGGGGCGGAGTCGGATCCAGATCTGAGGGGTGGAGTTGGGTAGGTTTAGGGGTGGGTTTAGGGGGTCAGGGGGTGGAGCTGGGTAGGTTTAGGTATATGTAAGGTGGGAAGAATTGGATCTGGATCCGACTCCTCCCTGTGGATTTCATGTTCTGCAGTGAGGACCATCAAGAATGAATCAGTGTTTGGAACGAAACGGTTAAACGAAACGGACTCAATTAAAAAAAAGTCACCAGTCCACCAACTGGCGCAGTGGCACAAACAGTGAAAAGTACTGCGAAAACAGACATCAAGGCTTGACTCACTGTATTCTGCAAGTGTCCTTTCATCCTGCAGCACTTTACCCTGGTAAATCAACCTCTGTTTATCCACTGGGATTTCAACGGAGGAAGCAATGTGCTCTTTAAACTGCTTCACTGTCCACTGAGAGAAAGAAAGAGAGGTGACAATCAGATAATGAACTTCAATGTAAATGATTTATCAATGTAAAGTGTATTCATTAGCAGTATTGGTTCATATTCTACAATGACACTTTGTGAACTAAGGTATATGGGGTTAGTCATACAAAATAAGCATAGCACAAATGAATTCCTCTTGACTGATAAACTAGAACACACACCTCTCCCCTGACAGTGAACGTCCTGCTCAGGGAATCTAGAGTTTTCACGGTCACCTCTATGGCTCCTGGTTCCTCCATGACTTGAAGTTTCTTTAACAGGACGAGAGGATGAAGAATGTTTCCAAAAATGATTGCAAGCTTTTAAATGACCAAATAAATGCTATGTAACACATCATCTAACGTTATACGGCAAGAAGCGAGAAACCTATTTAAATCAAAGAAGCTGACTAACGTTCAAGTTACTAACGTTAGTTTTACCACGTATTTTGTCGCGATAGAAACGTCGTAAACTGGCAATGCAGCTTCGTTGAAGAAATAGGATAGGATAGTAATAGGAGGGTTCAGTTCTCATTGTGTCACTATAGTAACGTCGGGCGCTACTAGTGCTGAAACTTAGATGCTATAGTTACACACATCGTAACACCCATATATAATAGATACAATCCACATTGGCGTACTTCATTTTAATACTGCGTATTCGAAAAACAAAACACACCTATTATTAAAAACACAAATATTTTACACTTGTCATTCATTATAGTTGCTGTTAAACTAAACACAACTGCTACAATATGTACCACCAGGCTAACAGAGTTGTTAATCGGTTGATAGTTCCAGGGGAAAAAACTAACACCAAATATGAATAGCAGCAGTGCATAGGAAATGCAAAGGATTAACTTAAACACCTTACTTTAATGGATAACTGTGGTAGTTCGGAGACCAAAGTGTTATTTATGCTATTTTATCCCACACACCGGTTATAGGGACATGGCTAGCTAAACAGCTAGCTAATCCCAAATCGGTGCTTTGCTTTGCCAGGAAGTGATGTCATGTTCTCAAAATAAATTGCGATTTCAAAATAATGTTGCGTTCATTGCTGGTTTATCAAATTGTTGTTTAAACATGAAGCATAAACATGTAAAATTAAAATAAATAAAATTATTAAAAATTATAATAAAATAGTTTGAAAGGCAAAAGCTTTGCGTAGAAAGAAATACATGGTTAAGTGATTTATCGATGAATAATTAAAATAATGATTATTGTTTTCATCAAGAGTTGATTCAATAATGATGAAATGTTGAGAAAGTGCTTCTTAAAAGTGAAATTTTCAAATGTTTTGTGGCCTCTCTAATTGGTAATTAAATAGCCACCTGACTAGGCTGGTATGTGTGTGCAATTTAAACTATGTGCTTTTTTTTAAGAAAGGAAAATGTAAGCCACGACAAAGAAGAATTAGGGAGAATCAATATGAATGATTTACTCCCGTTGTGTGAATAATATGTAATCATATAATCAATAAAAAGTACCTGCAGTCTGATTATGAGTATTTTAAAACTTTATATAATCTAATTACAAGTAAGCCTACTTCATTTTTGGAATCTGATTACGTAATCCAGATGACATGTAATCAGTTAGGCTACTAATGTAATTACTACTACCCAGCACTGCTGACAGGGATACAATGAGATTAGCATATTTTCTGAAAGGGCGGATATTAGCCTACTCTGGTATACGATTGGGGAGACAAATGAGGAATAATAATTGGATATAAGAAGTTTATTTTGTGACAAACAAAACCGATCCGAGGGAAATATTTTAAAACGGAAAGGCTTGCCATCCGATTGCTTGCTTGGAAAAGCTAAAGTGAGAGTTTTAATGCCATTGGCTATGCACACCTGTCGTTTTGATTTCAGCAAATCACTGTGGGAGAACGGAAACAGCAGGGTTAATGTTCATGAGCCCGACAGCCTGAATATGCAATGGCCAACCCGAGGGAAGACGACGCCATCAAAAAGACTCATGTGACTGTTGTGAATAATGTTGTTCAACAAATAAAATATTTTATATTTATTTATATCATTATTTTTTTGTCTTTTCCCCCAAAAACATTGAATGACAATGTCTCACCACTATATAATTCTCTAAGTTTTGTGTAAAATGAAAATTAATATGACCTTTCATTCATACATTCTTTCATTATGTGAACGCACACCAAAAACCCAGACTAGACTGACTTTACTGCAAAACCACAAACCAGTGCAGGCTGATTGAAGCCATTTTCAGCAGGGGTGAAATGATTGGCACAAAGCTCACAGTGACCTTAAAGTGTACCAATTTGTTGGAAAATTGCACTAGTGAAAATGTGTGTCCCTGATTTTAGGTCTACATTTATACAATTCTCCCATCACACTTCAGATGTGCTATTGCCCTGCTGCCATGACAACAACATTTATCATGACATCACCAGAGTGACTCATACTGCACAGGTCTGAAAATGAGAGAGAGAGGGAGAGAGAGAAATGTGACTTTGTCTGACAGCATTTACCTAATCAGTAAAGATGACAAACAACACACAGCCGGAGACGAATTTCAGTAGACATCCACATATTTAATTCCCTATGTAACAAAAATAAGTACACGTCTTTGTTCAAGGAGCTTTACGATATTGAAAAAAGTGAACAGAAAACCAGACATTTGGAAATGCACATCAACACATACAGTACAGAAAGCGAATTGTATTGCATGACTGGACACAATGAATCCCTTTTTAGTATTTTTTTTTTTTTAGGACATAATCAGAATCTGCACGGGGTGGTTATACATGTGAACTTGCATCACTTTTTTCAAGCTGTATTATAAATGTGTGCATATATATTATGTGTATATGTGTTATAATATAATATATATGTTATATATATTTTTTCACACACACATAATTACATTTTATTAACCCTATATCCAATTTTATGCTTTATAGTCTTTGGCACTCAAAAAAAAAAAATCTCTCATTGGACTTTAGCAGTGGCATGTACAGTCTATTTAGTGGTGCACATTGCACAACATCCACCAGGCCTACTTTGCACTTCCCATAATCATTACCCGTGACAATAACTGTGTTTATGTAATCTAATCACAGTGATCATTAAGATTTCAGACCATACATTAAGTCAAGCTGGTACAGATCTGAACTGCGGTTGTAGATCAAAATCAATGTCTTGAAAACTGCTGCCATTAAATTTGACTGTCCCTGGTGAAAAAGAAGTACACTTTAGAATCGTTTATTATTATTATGAAAAGAATATATGTAATGTAATGAATGTTCAAATTGGAATTAAATGCATTTAGATGAACTACAGTGCTTTTTGGCCTCCCTAAGTACATCTTTATAATGTATTTTCATAATTTCTTTTTTTTTTGTCTGAAATTTGGTTAAAGTACTGACAAGCATGTATTCACTAAAATACACTTCATGTCATTTCTGTTAAAGGGTACTTATTAAAACACAGTGATTTAAAATGTAAAACTTTTAACTTTACAGCCTACTTCTTTTTCACGAGGCACATTCAGCACAAGAAACCTACTATGTAACATAACAAAAAAAGAGACTGCACCATCGTAAAAAACACCGACAGGGGTGTGTGAATGTGACAAGAAATGCATCCCATGTGGATTTCACAAGATTGTGAGTAAAAGCAAGTAAAGAAACTGCTGAAACTCCTGTTACTGAAAATGTAACCTCACAAGATATGCTGCAAAATGAACTGCAGGATTACAGTGATCTATTGCTAAACTACTTTTACTATTGAAAAATAAGTCACTTAGATAAAGCTAAAATGATTATCTAAACATGAATAATCATTGCTATTGTGTAGTAAGACATCCTCATTGTGATCTAGAAAGTATTTCATGATTTGAAGGATTCTTGCTAAAATTCACAGATTTGATGGGTTGCCCCCTGGACCTATATCACATGGGGATCTTATTTGGACCACCTGAAAGCCCCGACAGCCCTAGTCCTGTTCAAAAACGTATGCTGAATTCGGAACCACATACTAGCATACTACTCTTATCATATCGTTCAATGGTAGAAAAAGTAAGAGTATGTAGATCAAATTCAGCAATAGTTTTTTTTCAGGGTCTTCTGCTGAAGTTAACATCTTTCACCACAGGGAGGCAGTCTAAAACTAAAGCTGAATTGCCTCTACTCACAATGTAGTGCAACAGTATTCTCAAGTTAAAGCGCAATAGTAACATTGACAGGTACTACACATTCTGCGTCTGGTTTACATTTGTGTTCACTTATATTACAAGAGTAAAGAAAGGTAATTCAACATTGACAATATTCATACAATTAAAATCCTTTTGGTTGACACTTTGCTAAGCTTGTGAAATAGGAGATGAATGAATGAAGACTGAAGACAAAAACAGCTCACCAGCCATACCAGGTGACGACAAACACGACGGCGTAATACTCCTAGCACTGGCGTGAAGATCATAAGAAAGAATTAATACAAAGGTTGAGGCATTTGTGTTCTCTTCCGTGAACTCACACTCACACACTGCGGCTTTCACACCAGATTGCAGAGAAGAAAATGCACACGTTAGTTTCCCTCGTTCACAGACAGACCCACATACATAAGTACAGTAAAGTTGCTGTTGTGTTAGCACACGAATCATTGCAGCTGTGTCAGAATACGAAAGCAGTTCTAAGAGAAACATTTACATGTACATATTAAGCATGTGTATAGGCATTATGTACAAAATGTCTTCATGTACATATATTGTCAGTATCTAATAAATGCTATTCTTCATTTTCTGGCATGATCCGTCACTAAATATCACCCTTACTCAGCCATGGCTTTATAGTTTTATCTCAGCCAATAACACGATTAGAAGATGGCTGTGCTTTGTGATGGTATCATCAGATTATGGCAATGTTTTTTTCTAACAGTATTACTCGAGTGGGGTAGAGCGCTGTATATGAAGGCACCCGCAAATGTCAAAGGATTCAGTCCTGCCCAGAACCCTTTGCTTTCTACATTTCCCCTCTCTAATGCTCTTCCTCGGGCATTTTGCTGCTCTGACATTTTCAGTACAGACATAATAAATTCAAAATATTATATAGGGATGCACGGTATAAATATTTGGCTGATACCAATGAGCAAATAATTATTGTTATGGCCAATGAATATGGAAGCCCCATGAAGCCTTGCATTTTTCTGTTTTCCTTTCTTGTGAACTGACACTTCTTCAGGAGATAAATGAACAACAGTACTACTTTGTCTAAATAAACTAAAAAAAAAAGAGTGTTTCATATGCTACAGGTAAATTTGGGCATCACATTATAATGTAGAATGGAAATTCATTTTGAGATCTGCTAAAGATTGCATTTAATAAATTGTAGAGCCAGACCGATATTATCGGCCGATATTACGCATTTTCCAGACTATCGGTATCGGCAGTTATAATGGCCCATAAATGAATATTTCAAAAATTAAATAAAAACGGACGAAACACGCTTCAACCATGTCATGAGTTTTGGAGTTGTATAGTTTGTCCACCAGAGGGCACTCTACACCGTCCCTGCTAACCACAAAGCTAGCTAATGCCACTATCATCAGTGGAAGACCAAATGAGCTTTGGTTCCTCTGTTCTGTTGCGACAATAAAAGAAACAAGTTTCTTTTTAAAATGCATTAGCATATTATTTTAGTTAAAACTCATACATAACTACAAATAACTAATGTTAGGGAAAATGTTTTGTTGCGCGTTTCTGAAAAAAAAAAATATCGGCCGATATATCGGAATATCGGATTTTAAAACCAACAAATATTTATATCCGTATCGGCCTTCAAAATCCTTTATCGGTCGGGCTCTAATAATTTTTATTTTTTTTTAAGAGTGTTGGACGAGAGAAAAAAAAATATCAGCCGATATCGGATTTTAAAACCAGCAAATATTTGTATCGGTATCGGCCTTCAAAATCCTTTATCGGTCGGGCTCTAATAAATTGTTAGTGTTTTTAAAGAGTGTTGGATATTTTTTTACAGTCTATGGTTGGATGACAGAAACGATCAAGTAAAAATGAGGTAAAAATGAGGTAAATGAGCATGCACAATTATATATACAAATAATGGGCGATTATGCATGCAATATCAACAAATAAATAAATAAAAATAATATCAGCAGATAGCTAGCTTCAGACATATCGTACATCCCTAATGTATATTTTCATCCTTTGCCTTTTGTATCTTCATCTTGGATTAAAATGTGTTAAAATGGATTATTATTTATTTATAATTATTAAAGAAAGGGGTGGTTGATTGCAATTTCAAGTTCAACGTAAAATCAGGAACGACTTCAAAAATGACTCGAATGGGACTACAACGAAATACTTCCTGGGTTTTATACGAAACTAACCCACACATTTACATCAACCCTCCCTCCGGAATATGCAAAAAAGGGGGCATGGCCATATTTCTGCGGCTTTGTCGAAGAGGAAGAGTTCTAGTGGAGAGCCGACAGTGTGTTATTTTCACCCAGGGCTTCCTATGGACACTGTAGTTCATCAACAATGGCTAAAATTTATGTTTGATTATATTCTTGAAAATTACAATCGTAATTTAGCTCTCTGTGCTCCACATTTTACGGAAGACAGCTTCCAGAATCTGAAGAAACTGTTATTAAAACATGAAGCAGCTCCAACTTTAAAACCAGAGGCAGTAATCGCTACAGCAAACTTCAGCTGCTGTTATCAGTGTACAGTTTAGTTTTAACACATGTCACATGTACACCTAAAGAAAACAATACAAGTTTTGTGAATGTAAACGTTTGTTCATTATATAGATAAAATGATAACTTTAAAAACGGTATTACTCGGCCATTTATTCAGTATTTAATATTTAATCAGGAGAAAACTCTATCCCAAAAGCTAACAAGCAGCAGTAGCATTTTCAAGTAACAGCATATCAAAATTCTAACATAATAGAATAGAATAAAATAAAATAGAATAGAATAATAATAAAATGTACCATCGTAAGAGCCATGTTTGTGGAGGTTCTGCTTGATCTGATTCTGGCTCAAACTGATTCTGCAGTATCGACACCATTATTTACATTTGACCGGAGCACATGCTACTTTCGCCTGTAAAGGTAATGTGCGTGAAGTTTCAGGACAACTATACGGTTTAGCCAATTACAAAACATCGGTCCAACTTCCAAATAAGGAAGTCAACCGGTCGTTCAAATAACAGTGGAGAAAGCGGCTTACAATAAAGGTGAAATTTATGAAAAATAAGGTTTAAAAAAAAACAAAAAACATGAAGACATGATTGGCAGTAAACCACCCCTTTACAATTAAACTTCTGAAAGAGACGGATGCCTTTCTTTTGGCTCAAAAGACTTTTCTGAGGATGCAATGCAATTAATGATTCAATCTTTCTGACTCTGGGCTGGAAAGCAGACGGAATGTGTAAAAATTGATACAGGATTGAAAATACTCTCTCTTGCATTACTTTCACTAATCATTCCAAATGGCCATAATCATTGCTTTTGCACTCCCGACTGAGATTACCATGCAGTCTAACTTCTGTTCAACAGCATCTATTACCTACATCTCTCTAGAAGTCTGTACATGGTTCTCTTCCCCTCCCTAGACCCCCCAGCCTCCTTAACTCATCTCCCTCCTATCCTTTCTTACTTCTGCATGTCACATTGCAGTAAAAGAACAATGGAGGGGTCGCTCTTGGCTGCCTCTTTGAACTCCTCCAGCGTGATCTCATCGTTGTGGTCCTTGTCCATCTTGCTGAAGATTTTGTCCACACGCTGCTGTGGGGTCAGCCCGTCCTCGTTCATGCGCATCATGATCACCGTTCCGACCATCTTGTAGATTGCCTGGACATCAGAGACATCCCGAATCGATGGGGTGAACACATTTCTAAAGCAAACACATATTTTAGTATGCGAAGCAAATGGCTTCTCTGAATACCTCACCTCAATGATCTCCAGCATCTCCATGCGTGTGATCTTGCCATCTCCGTCTAGGTCGTACATGTTGAAGGCCCAGTTGAGTTTCTGCTCGAAACTTCCCCTGGAAGTGATGGACAGTGCGCAGATGAACTCTCTGAAGTCAATGGTACCATCACCATTTTTGTCAAAGGTCCGAAAGGCATGCTGAGCGAATTTTGAAGCATCGCCATAAGGGAAGAACTGGAAGATACAAAAACAGATATGGCAACTGACTTTTTAGTAGGGCTGGGTAATAAATATCGACTTCTCGATATTAATTGATTCTCATTTTTACGAACCGATATCGATTCTTAAATCTCAAGTCTTAAATCTCATTGTATCGCGGCTGCGCGCATCCAAAAGATCGCAATAATCTGTGTCCTTTGTTACTATTGATATGAAACAAAGTCTCAATTTTCAAATTACGTCCATTTTCTTTTGAAATTCAAAAACATAAATAGCGTTTTGGCGCTGTGGCGTGAGATCGCTCAGGCGCAGCTCAAGAGAAGCAGCAGCGCTGATCTCTCTTCCGGGTTAATAATACCAATGACAGCGCGAAATAAACATGAATGAGCATCTGAAAGTGTGGTAAAACATAGAGTACAACTTATCGAAATCCGCATCATGTCACATTGATTCGCTCAATCACCACTTCAACCGTGGAAAGACGTCAGTTAAACAGCTTGTAATTACTGTCATGTCTCGTCATATTTACCTCAGAAAACCCACATAAACTCGTTAGTCAGTTAGAAAAAAATAACTCTAGAGAGGAGCATTTTGCTAAATATATACACCATATTGCATATGCACTACAATCTTAATGTTCTTCAATATTTAATGCATATTTGAATAAATATGGCAGGTTTTTATGACAGCCACTATTTAAATGTTTATATTTCATATAATCTTCTGATTATAAAAATAAATAAAAGTGTAATTTAAGTGATTTGTATAGCTACAAAACAGTTCATTATTACCTTCATATTAGGCTAATGAAGCCTAGTAGGCTACAACTAGACTCCCATAGTTTACAGCATTTAAGAGATTTGATTCCCTTGAGAAAAATGGCCATTTATTGTAACTGATATCCAAAATAATTGATATTGAATCGAATCGTAATCGAAATCGAAATCGAATTGCAAGCTTGTGAATCGAAATCGAATCGAATTGTGAAATTTGTCTCAATACCCAGCCCTACTTTTTAGTACACCTTTTAGTAACCTAACCTAACCTAACTAACATATTGGTGCTTTTCCAATGCATGGTACGGTACGGCTCGGCTCGGTACGACTCACTTGTGGCGCTTTTCCACCGCATGGTACGGTACGGCTCGCTTTAAATGGTACCACTGTTGAGGTTCCAAGCGTATTGTACCGATACTAAAATATGACGTGAACACACTGCAGACCACTGATTGGTAAGTCAGACAGAATCGTCACTACCAGCGTCATTGTATTTGAGAGACATCTAACCAACCCGCTAGATTTAAATAGCCAGTAACAGCCACCGCTGTAGCACCTGTTTTAAAGAAAACTTCGTGAATCGTGGTCAGTGGACGAAGTGCAGACGTTCCTCTTGTTGGTTGCTGAGGAGCGGATAAACTAAAGCGGTCAGACTATAATCCCACCCACTTTTAAGTGGTACTAACTGCAGTGGAAATGCAAGCTGAGCTAAAGCGAACCGAGCCGAGTCGTACCACGTAAGGGAGAAGCAAAGCGAGCCGAACCGTACGGTACTGAGCAGTACCAACAGTGGAAAAGCACCAAAACAAAACACAAATACAAACTTTAAACACAAATTTTTACTGGTTTGGAACCGCATGAGTGCCAGTAAATCATGACAGAAATTTCATATTTAGGTGATCTATCCCTTTTAAAAAATTATTGAGATTATTTTTCATTATACTTGTAATTTATTTTATGCACCTCCGGGTCATATAGATAAAGTAACTATATCGTCTGAGTAAAGTATCCTTTTGGGTGTATAGACAACGTTCACCTTGACATAAAGTTGCTGGAATTCTTCCAGATTGAGGATCCCAGTTGGACAGTCCTTTAGAAATCCCTTATACCACTGCTTCAGCTCAACTTCATTGAACTCTGTACTCTTGGTCAAATCGTCTAGCACCTCAGGAGCAAGCTTGCTGTTGTGTTTCCCCATCTTTTTACACCTCTCTGTGGACAAAGAGAGGAAATGGCCATAAAATACATGAATGTTTTATAGATTGGGCAGCAGCAATCAAAAACTTGTCTTGACAAGACTAATGCGAAGGTGTAATGTAATGCAACTCCAGCTGTGAATCGCACCACTCAAATGGCAACCACTGTCTCCATACTTTTTTATTATGTCTGCCATTTCTCTGTCTTTTAGTAGCTGTTGTCCTCTATTCTTTAGGGGTTTTACACTTTGCCATGACATCATGTCTTATAATGTGTCTGCCTGTGGCAAAATCCGAGATATATTAAACCAAATCCAAATTGCCCCGGGCCTTGAAAATGGATATATTTAGGTGCGCAAATGACAAATGAGGCACTGTGTTAATGAGTCATTATCTCCGCTCTCGGGTTATTAAAGTTCATTAAATATTGAACAGGTCTAAATAGTTGACGAGGGGCACATGATGACAGAATACAGCAGCAGCTTTTCAGAGGAACTCATCTGAGACATTCTGAGACCCGGTCGCCCACAGAGCTATTTTCTCCTCTGATGGTAGGTCATTTTAGTGGGATCATGATGACTAATCAGAGGTGAGCAGATTTTCTCTAGCTCTATTCCACTCCCTCTTTGTCGCTGACCTTTTTTGGAATGATCTGTCGCCTTTGCTAATATTGGCATCTTTCTGATTAGTTAACTTTAGACAGGGGTGTTTAATTAAAGTTAATCTAAGTGGTTAATGAAGTGTATGGCTGACAACATTCACCTCAAGGCTGCAGAAAGCTGATTCTTTGGGGCTGGTGAGACAACCCACTGTTGTTTTCAATCAGAAAGCCTTGCATCAAACTCTGCAAGCACTCCTGCCCACAGGCCAACCTTTGTTAGCTTGTGTGAAATAAGTGACTGCTCAAAGAGCCGGCGTGCAAGAGGAAACTAAATCTGTCAATCATTACTCAGAGCCCTCCATGAAACTGCAAAGGAAATGAAGAGCAACTCAAATTGGAAAGCAACGTCTGTTTATGGAAGTTAATCTACACCCGTATTGCTTTGGAACCTGCGAGAGTCGTGGTTACCTGGGAGTTGTAACTGCAATAAGTTGAACACACTTATTGATGTCATAATATCCTTCAAGCAAGGATTCATATCTCTTTTTATTAGAAAATTCAGACACACACTTCCTTTTTTTTCAGACACTATAATAAACAAGTTTGTGGCTTGCTGTTTAAGCCAAACCTACACTACAGGACTGAAGCATGTTTTTTATGTTTTACATCTTATACAATAGTTAGCCCCAGACTATATGCAACTCTAGTGTTAGACGAAGAGTTTTAAACTATAGAGTTTTATGTGCGCACTACGAACACACATGAAAACAAAAGGCAGAATTTATAGCACGAACCAATCATATCCAACCATAAGAAATCATATCCAATCATAGCATGGAGGCATTGCCTCCTCTCAGGTGACTTCCCCCTATTCATTGTCAATTACCCCCAAGCAAACCTACCGCACGCTTTAGAGGGTCTGTAAAAGTCAATGGGCTCAGGGGAGGCAAAAAGAGACGTGGTGTCCCGCTGTAACTTTACCTGCGGGTGTCCCTGTTGGATGCTGTTATTTTAGAAAAAGAAGTGATTTATACACATTTTTAAGGTCATGTTTTTTCATATTTTAATTGTTTTAATTTTGTGACATGGGAAATTTTCTCATCTAATTGTTTGAGGAGGCACTGCCTCTCTTGCCTCCTTGGAGGAAACGCCCCTGAGGTATAGAGTCTATACTAAGACTCTATTCCTCAGGTAACACAGTCTCATCCCAAAACGTCATATAACTGACGTCTTGGGACGTCTTTTGACCATACATCGACATCCGCCTTTTTAGGTTACCCTTAAACGTTGGTTAGATGACGATCCCGGGCCGTCATACAACTGACGCTTTACCTTTAACATCAGTTAGGTGACGGGGTAGGTTTAGGTCTGGGGTAGGGTTAGGATCCGATAACATCATCTAACCGACGTTTAAGGGTACCCTAAATGACGTATGGTCAAAAGACGTCCCAAGACGTCAGTCAGGGGAGCAAAAGCATGTTGAAGAAAACTAGGCTAGAAATTTGGACAGTCTTAATTTATGAAAAATACAAAGTACACACACACAAAAAAAAACTTTTTATCTTTGGCTTGAGTTCAAAAATAATAGTTCTATGGCATCTTCTTTTTCCGGTTGTTTATTGTGGATATAATATAATATCTCTATCCGATGAGTTTCTATCCGATGAGTCAGTTCTTGCTTCATTTCCTTCCCAAGAGGGCGTTTCTGTTTATCAACGAATGGTAGCTTTTATGTGACTCCTATAGGATTACGACGACTGCTTGCGGATTAGTCTAGCAGTGCTGAGGGAAGAAATGTGGGAGACACTGTAAAGGTGCTGCTGTCACTATGCCGTTTCTCTTTCCTTGAGCAGAAGTGATGCTTATCTATGAGGATTTGCAGATTAATGCAAGCCTGTCACCAAGGCGGGGCATTTTTGGAGTAGTGCCCATCACGTTCCCCCCTAATCATCAGCAAACGTACAATTGAGAGCAAAAATCGTATCTTACTTCAGAAAGACTGCGTTGCATATGCTACAGTTGTTTGGCTACTGGTTAAAGGGACACCATGCAGGAATTCCATTTTTATCAAACAGTGACCCCTAGAGTCGCTGTTGAGTACTTGTATTTAACTTTAAACATGGCGACATGTTAGACATGGCGTGATGTGTTACAAAGTATACAATAGTACATTGTGTTTAATTTGTCGTTTAATGAGATCTAATATATGCTGTTAGTGCTGATAATTTTCAAGTGATTAAATATATACATAGGTCATATAACAATTTCAATAACTCCGAAGCTGTTTAGTTAAGCTATAAAAACTGAATAGGATCCCTTTAACATTATTTTTCACACCCTTGGTGCCAAGGCGACATCAGCCAAAAGTTTTCTCTTTTTTTAGAATAACTTTCACAATAACACAAGGTGCATGTATTAAGAAAGTAAATGGAAACTACTTTGACTTTATGTTGACTATACAAAAATTGTAAACTCTAACAAAATTCTTGTGATCAAACCAAAAGGTCACACACATTAATTCTGCTTCTTGATCTTTTATAGAGTCACGTCTAAAGCTGTTACCTTCCTGTCAGTAAGAAAACAGAGTGAATGTCTTTTGTGGCCTTGTTTCATGGCCTCTCCTATCACTTTCTCGTTTTCATCAGTTCTCCATTGTCACTCAGATTGATCGATGGACAGTGATTGCCTGTGTGGTCACTGCTGATGTCTTTGACATTCCAGCTAGATCAGTCTATGTGTGCTCTTTTTAAGAGCCACCAAATGGAGATGAGAACCCTTGGAGCCGAGATGTGCTGGACACTGGGACATTGGCAGTGGATTAATTCCACCACAGCGCACATGCATAGACACAAACACACTCAAATGCACACACTTACAAAGACACACAGGTCTGGCACTTAAATGGATCCCAGGTGGGAAAATGAATTTTTTTTTTAGGGCCTGAACATTGTTCTGGCAACTGTCGGAGATTGAACGAGAAAAGAAGAGATGACTCAATTTTAGACTTTATTCACCCCAGTGACCTTCTATAAACTCTTTCAAGATTGACGTGTCAGAAGGAACTGAGAGATGGAAGAGTACCGGTAGTAGGCTTTAGATTTAGAAGCACGTAGAACCTGTCATAATCAGTCAGGTTTGGTCTTTTTTTTTAACGTCTAAGGTTGCATTTATTAAAGAAAACAGTCAATTCAAATAACTGTTTTCCATTTGAGTATATTTTGGAATATAATTTATTCCTATGATGACAAAGCTGAATTTTCACGTGTCACATGATCCTTCAGACATCATTCTAATACTGATTTGCTGCTCAATTATTGGTGCTCAATTGTTAATAAAGGCTCTTATTTAATAATATACATTGTATACAGTATATTCAGAAAACAGTTCTTTTAATGTAATAGTATTCTGTTAATATTTAACAATATTACATTTCTTTTTTATTATATTTGGATGAAATAAATGGTGAGAACATAATACTTCTTTCATCAAAACATTAAAGCAATCTTAATTATTCCGAATATTTGACTGGTAGTGTCACACTGGAGGTGACAACAGATGACCAGCCTCAGCAGCAGTGACCAGTTTGGCAGCACTGGTTCACCTGCTAAACCAGCATTATCCAGAATTAATCTGGTAAATTGTGGTCTATGTTGGTCTTTATCTTTGCCCATTCTAGACCATTGTCTTCCATCATCGCCTTTAACTCTCTCCCTGTGACAGCTCAATGTAACAGGGGCCATGAACCTCACACAGACAGAAACTAGGTTTTATCGGCATAGTCAGACATAATAGATCCACTGCAATGAAGTCGCAGTAATTTAAATCAAATGGAGCTCTAAAGAAACGTTTGGGATGAGAATGTTAGGATAAATGGATAAATGGCCGCCTTCCGCATTCCTGTAATAATTCTTGTGGCATTGTTCTACCATTCCACGAATCCCTTTTTCTTTGTATTATTTACATTTTTAAAACTAAAAAGACCTTTAATGCTTTCAAGACATCAAAATGATCATATATTTGTTAGGTTTATATTACTAATTGTTAAAGATATATAATTTTAGCCAACTAATATGGGTAAAAAAAAAACTGTTCTATGATGTCATGTTGAAAGAGAGATTACTATTTCCATTTAAAGGTATATGCGCCAGCATTGAGTGTCACTGACCTGAATAGGCTGGGTGTTTTAAGTACCCTATAAGGACGCTAACCTTTTCAAAACAATGTTCCGGCTCTTTTATGGTGGACAAAAGTGGCGTGTTACAAGTGTGCTTTATCAAAACCCTGGGATGATACCACTAGTGAATAATTGGTTGTCTTGGTAACAGATCAGGAAGCTTTCACAACACTTGTCTCACAAAATTCAGCCAATAACAACTGTAGAAGCTTTGCCATGGATGGATCCTCTCTTTGGCTTAATTTAGCTCTATCTTAATAGTCAATTCATCTTAAAGTTGGATAGTGATAATTTGATTTAATTGATTTTCTATTCAGGGCTGGGTTGCAGTTTTAAGTTACAGTAGCTCTTTCAGTTATCAAGATTCATTTACTTTCAGTTAACTTTGAAAAAATTTGTTTCCACCATATAAGGAAAAATGGTTCTCATTGCTTAACCATTCCATTCCGTGCCGATCCGGCCCAGTTGGTGTGGATTTAGTTTCATTTTCCACTGAGGGGCTGATAACGGAGCGCTTTGGACTGTATACAAATGTGCCAGTCACATTAAAATGCATTAGGGATGTGTGATAATTAACAGTACAATATCAGCTATCAACCGATATCTAAAGGTCCCTCCTCTAAAAGTATCTTTTATTTCATTTATGCTAATTCAAACATACTGCTTTTCCTAGAAAGAAATATTTATCTTTATCTTTCATACTTTATATTATTATTGTGATGACTAAATTCACTTATATAAGATTTTATTTTTCAGTAGTAAAATTCAACATATTTATTATTCAGCCATTATTTGTCATTAAAGCAAAAGGAAGATAAACCACATACTATTCTGAAATTAAATATAAGTTAGAAACATCTCTAATTAACTTTTCACTCAAACTAACATTCATATTTTACATAATATTAATATACCGCAAGTTGAAAAAGTGCAAACCTGATGAGCAATTGCAAAGCCTTCTCTCAGTCTACGAATGATTTCTGGATGTGTACGTCACTCCTGAAGCTTTTTATGCCACCTTCTCTTCACTGCAGTTCAATTACAGGTGAGTCATAAAAAATCTCCATTGACTCATGTGGCATAACAACCAATAGTGGGCATAAATAATGCAGCTGTTTAGAGATATGCAGCCTAAAGGTCAACCATGCTTATCTGGAGTTAAAGGGGGACATCCAAAACTGTCAGTCGTCATCACAATCAGCCAAAAGAAGCTGTTGTGAGCAAAAGAGTCAACATAAAGGCTATTCTTCACTTATACTTAAACAGATCAGTGGGCAAAAATACATATAGTCCCTTTATTTTCCCCTGTCGCCATCAGTGACAACAAACGTCTCTGTCCCTAACTGTACTTTTTCTCACAACCACTAATGCACAACACTTACACACACACAGGCATGGTGGCAGATGGTTTACGGCAGTAATTTAAGATAGGAGCTGTAGGCAAGGTGCTGCTGTGTCCCATGTGGGGATACGGGGCAAAGACAAACAAATAACTTAGCAAATACAGGACTATTAACTTGTCTTGACTTGGGCTTTGATGCTAAATTTACGATCTTCTAAAAGGATGCAATTAAAGGCCTAAAAAGCATGAATTATTTGTGTGTGTGTTTGTTTTGGACTATATATGAAAGCCAGTGTAGTCCATCATTGTTTTGGACCCCATTGACTTCAACTGTATGGACAGATACATTAAAAAAAAATCTGATGAGTAAATTAATTGTCTGCTTTTGCTGAACTATCATTTAGGTGAAATAACCTGTTTTTTCAGATAAATGCTCTGTCTCCTATAGAATTTGATATCAAAAATGCTGGGTTGTTTACAAATACACTGTAAAAAAATCTTTTCATGATTAGTAATCAAAACATTTTTCTTTTGTCAAATTAGTTCAGATAACAAATAATTTTGAGTTTCTGATGATTAAATCATTCTCCTTCATTGTATTAATTCACTTTTCCCATTTCAATAAACTTAAAATTTTAAGGCAACCAGGTTACTTACTTTTTTAAGTTAAACCAAC
The DNA here is from genome assembly GCF_988280905.1 of Pimephales promelas. Lineage (NCBI taxonomy): Eukaryota > Metazoa > Chordata > Actinopteri > Cypriniformes > Leuciscidae > Pimephales > Pimephales promelas. The sequence goes on along the minus strand of NC_142786.1, from coordinate 28,486,658 downwards.
AATATTTTTTACAGTGTATGTGGACAAACCCAAATGCTGGGTTAAAAATGTAACTACAAAATTTACAGTTGAAAGTGAAAGTGAAAATATTTTTAACCCAACATTTGGGTTTGTCCATATTTGACCTAAATTTGGGTTAAACCAACCCAGCATTGTTTAGAGGGCAGATTCAGAGATTTTGATTTGACCAATTCCAATAAAAAAGCCACATTCATTTTTTTAGCTCTTTCCAATGTCAAGACTAATTTCTCTTTTTATTTAATTTATATTAAAGACCTTCAGGAGAAACATCTCAGACAAAGTTGATAAATGAAACGTAGCTGAGAATCCCGTCTCCTGAGCTATAGAGCAACTCCAGAGCAAAAACATTTTCCTCTTGGATAAACAGCTATGTTTACTGGCTCTAAACGAGTCCCACTGCATCGGGTTAAAATAGACCATTTGGTGTTTCTATAGTGATGTTTCCCCAATCCAGTGCTGAAGAAACATATCGTCCTCTCTCAGGAGGAGAGGGCAACCCAGTGAAGGACGCTGCACCTGCTCTCTACCTCTCAAAATATTGTATGTACTAAGTACTGTCATTTGTATCTGCCAATGCAACACTGTTGTTGTTGACAGCTGGAGGTACAATGTCGCATAATTCTGTATTTTGAGGAACCCTCTAGAGTTCCACTCCACAGAATACAATGGAACTCCCTAATGCTTCTATAGAATCCAATTATGTTTGTTTGAGGGAATTCTGTGCAATGAGTTTTGAGTGATTTGAACAAACCACTATGTCTTAGCAAATTTGAATGTGCAAACTCATCCCACACCTTTTGTGCTATTCAGATATCTCACTCATGTGGCTTGTTGAGAAAAGGTGTGCTATTACTATTCTAAGAATTTTGACTTTTTAGCCAATTCACATGTCAGATCTTATGAGAAAATACCATACATAGCATTTAATCGAACCCTAAATATGTCGGGCCAGTAAGCTACCACTCGGATCACCTAAGAAACCACCGCAATACCCTAGCAACACATAACAACAATAAAGACAAAACTATACCACAACAACACCAAAATTGTGAGTTTTGCATGGGCATTCACAACTCACATACAGTACTTCAGAAAAATATCTTGTTAAATCTGTTATAAATAATATAATATTTATTTAATCAAAAAAATTAGATTGATTATATTATATTGATAATATAATATTTAATAAAAAAATAGATTGATTAAATTATATTGATAATAAATCTAATCAATATATAATATAAATTTGAAGTCATTCCCTTAATTTCCTTATATTACTGAGGAAAAAAAGATTTTTAGAAGATAATCTAACCAGCTAAATAAAATATTATAAAATCATTATAATATTTGGAAACACAGTTTTAAAGCTTCAGTTAGAGTACAAAACAACAACATTATAAACAGTTATTTTAATAAGCGCATGCCATCCGTCTCGGTTAGGCAGCAGAACAAAATATTGTACCATTAAACGGCTGTTCCAGATGCTGGAATAATACAAATTGAGCACAATCAGTATTTAGTATTCAGAATGGCATGTCACACAGGTGCACAGTCTTTCTGTGATCATTTTATTGTGCTGCATTTGATTTAAGTGGCTTGGCAGGCGGTATTTGAACTGTGCCCTCTCAAGGATGGCACTTTGGGGGGGAAATAAATGGGATTATGAAATGTGGTGATGACCAGTCTGGGTGGTCGATGTAGCGCACTGTAATACCTCTGAAAGAAGTGCACTACATTGCCGAATTAAACTTGGTTCCTGTGAAAACTGTGCCTAAACACAGATTTGATCTTACTCTAAAATCCACTTTATAAAAATGGTCTCTGATGTGGAAAGTTTCGCCTTTCTTTCCCATTCTGACATTCAGTTTGGAGTTCAGGAGATTGAGATTGTCTTGACCAGGACCACACCCCTAAATGCATTGAAGAAACTGCCATGTGATTGGTTGATTAGATAACTGCATTAATGAGAAATTGAACAGGTGTTCCTAATAATCCTTTAGGTGAGTGTTTGTTAATTACATTAATTATGTGCCATTTAAAAGGCAGAGATCTGAAACCATTCAGCTACAAACAATTTCAAGATCATTTGTGATTTGTGAATTTCACATCTGACAGAGAATCACACAGATGCATCGTAAGATCAAATGTAAGATGTTTTTTACAAAACATTTTATACGAGGCCCCAAAAGTTTCTCCCGGGAGGTGCAAATATCAGTTCAATGTAAAATCAATTTGTGTTCAAATCAATAAGCTGGAAACATGTAAGCAGTCAGATGCTAAAGGATGGGCTGTACCATACTATCTATAGAGATTGGATACACAGTGGGCGTCATTCTATGCCAACACTATTTTTTTTGCCATGGAACTGTCAGTCCTATTTCTCAAAATCAGCCATATCATGGTTTTTATCTAATGCCTTATCTAAATGCTGTACCATGTTGGGTAAGCGCATTGAACAATTTGTTTCTAACACCCCAGGGCGTCATCCGATAACTCCAGCTGCTAAATGTATCTGACAGCATCCCTCCGTTATGACACTGTACTTGCCTCTCATTCAAATTCAGAACAGGAAGCAGAGAAAAGAACAACAACAACACCAGCGAATAAAGATTAACAGAAAGGAAACAAGCCAGAGCGCTACTGTTTGACATGACAAACATGCACAATATTAACATGATCCTATCTGAGAGGGGAACAATACACAAAATCGTCATCATTCGTTCTTCCAAGCAGACATTCCTTTGTTTTTCCATGTCGAGCTGCCCAGAGGTCACAGATCGGTCCAGCCAAAAAGCCGGAAACTCACTGTGTGTGGCTTCCAGAGCTCAGCCATTTTAAATCTGCCATCCATCTCCATGAAAACCAGAGCATGTGACACGGGTAATCAGCCAGTCGCTCATGCGTGTGAGTGTAGTGCGATACTGGCCAATGCTCTTGTTGGGGACAAAATCAAGGGGACGGTCGGACGTGTATGTGCTGACCTATGACCCGTCCACTATCTTTTAGGCTAGTTCACCAAAAAAGCCTACTGTACCATAGTTGATACCCAAATATCTAAGTCCTCTCATCTTCTATACATGTTTCCGTCATCTGATTGATAGTTTACACTTTTTTTAACAAATGAAAGCCCTTTTAGTTATTATAACACTTGTCTTTTTGCTGTGAAATCTTTGCTGATTTAAGAATAACTTTGACATTTTTAGCAATATTTCATAGAAGATGAACACTAACTGGACTAAAGCAACTGGTTCACTTGATTATCCATGCATTTTCTTTTTTAGAAAAATCTTGATAAAATGTGACTATTACATATGATACATCAGGCTTTTGAGGGATATCTCTCAATCATCATTGTATTGTATGTTTTGTCCCCATAATTAAAGCCACAGAGATCATTTACAAAGACATTATTGGGAGATATATTTATATGCATATAAATAAACAATACTTGTTTCAGAATTTCATCTTACATTTTGACCATAAATGTCAGCAACTGCACTAAATTGTATATTTTTACTCAATTTGGGCCTCAGAACTAAGTTGAGGTGTTTTTCCTTCTCCTAGATACTGTAATACTATTCAAACTAAACATATTTTACTATCGCCCTGCACTTCAGGAATTGAAGTGTGTCACGGCCGTGGTCGTGGACCTCCATTCTTCTCATCATTAAACCATCCCACATCTCTCCATCCCTTTGCCGTGTTTCATCTGAGCATACATAATCACATCTGCATCCATTCATTATTTGAGCTTAATGAGCAGTGGCCGTCAGACATACTGAGCTCTCTGAGGCTTCAAGGCCGCTCGCAGGCCCGTCCACGCGGCAGCAAACAAACGTGGTGCCAACAAGCCGATGCTCTCACAACTCGCTGCTGATCATTTTAGTGACAGTTCAATGGTGAGCACTTGGTGACCAGTGAACAGAGCACTCAAAGAGCAGTCAATTATTTATTTAACTTCCGGTTATATGCAGATTGTTTACAAATCAAATTTCATGAGTTACATTAAGTTGAACTTAAAGCACTAAAATAACTAAAACTGAAATAAAAATGTATTGTATTTTTTAAACATTGTATTTTACTAAACCTTTAAACAAAATTAAAATGAAAACAAGTAACAATTAAAATATTAATAAAAACTGATATATCAGTCTAATCTCTACATTACTAAAAAAAAATTACATAAGTTTGAAACGCCAAAAAATTCTGCAAGTGCCTTTGATGCACAAACAATTCTGCATGTGTCCATGATGCCAAAAAAATGTGGCATTTGGCTATGATGCTCAAAAATGCCGCACACATTTATGATGCTCAAAAAATGATCCATGAAATATGACTAAAATATGCTGTACGTATGAAGTGTATAATGTCGAAAATGCTTCCCAACAAAAGTGTCTGAAAAAGCTGCAAGCACATATGATATCCAAACAAATAATCTATGATTTCCAAAAATGTTCTACTCACTTGTGAATGACGGCCGCAGATTCTGCACACCTCTGTGATGCCCAAAAATATGTCTTAAATATGCTTTTGGTGCTCACAGCAAGCTGCACATGCACCAAATGCAAAAATACAAATAAATGCATGATAACCAAACCGGTTGCAAGCACATAAATGCCCAAAAATGCTGTTCCTCAGTCAATGTTGCCCAAAAATGCTCTATGCTCCTAATGCCCCCAAATTACTGCAGTTCTGATGCCCAAAATGCTGTCTTAGAAGGCAGGTGACTAGGTTTGGAGACACAGCCATGTTGTCCCACTCATACATGCGTGGCGCAGCGCAGACACAACACTGACTCACGTCCACACATCCATGAAGTTTTCTGGCACCACGCTATTGATAAACAGACCTTAACAACTCGTTGTTATGTCAATAACACGGGCAAATAAATGCAGCGGATTAAGTCATCATACAAACCACAAGCCAACTTAACACAGTTATTTGAATAAGGGCAAACAACTAACAATCACGCAACAGACTTATTGGCTTAAAAAAAATGCATGTAGCCTATAAATGTATATTCTTACTTTAATGACATCTACAATATATAAATGCATGAGTAAGAATTAAAATGACATTTATTAAAAGTTGTAATGGAAAATTCTTGGAAAACGATTTCTCTTTATAGCAAAGGAAAAACATCTATAATGTGTTTTAGTTTGTGGGTTCATTTATCAGTTATAGTATCACTAAATGAATGTTGTAGGCTATTCAGCGAACCTTGAAGGAGCAATGCGCACATTATGAAATGATTTGAAATGACAAAGAAGTAGATAACTATCAATGTAAATACAATATTACTTACCCAAATATCGTGAGAGAAGTATCCGGGATTTTATTTATCGCTCAAACTGACTTGTACTCTCGCGGTTGGAGGAGTAAACTGTACTTCAACTGAAAAACGCCACCTATTTGCTTCTTCCCTGTGTGAGGAGGATGAATGGAGCGGTTTCGTTTCCCTTGCCAACACATTTGCATAAGGACCGCCTAACCCGTCCTCTGATTGGCCAATATAAGATATTAGAGCGACTGTCAAGAAATATTCGTTTTTAATTGGATAGCATCAAGTGTCAGTTAAGAAAAAAACATCTAGTTGCCGCATACCTTACAAAATAGCGCTTGTTGAACCTTCCTGCGGGTCTCACTACATGCCAGCAGAGAAAATATATTAACTTGAACAAGAGCATGTTTATAATAACTTGTACATGTGCGTTAATAATTAACATTATATTTAAATAAGTATTCAGGTAAAATAAATCTATCTGGTGGCTAGATTAATGACAGCCTTCGCGTCTGTGATCAGAATTGTGTAGAACAGCAGGTTTTAGGTTTCAAACTATTTAGGTTATCTAGTCTGTCTGTCTATCTAGTAGGCTACTATTACTCTCAGTGTAAAACCATGTATCTAAAGGCATAGAATTTGTGTTGGTGACAAATTAATCACATAGAAATCATATCAAATTGTTTCTGGAGATGAAATGGAATACATTTAGGATTAAGTTTTTCTAAACTGCTCATTTTTTGTCTTTATGGGACGTGATACTCTAGTAACATAATTCATGCTTCAAAACGTAGTTAATGTGTCAGTAAAATGGCCAATGCCAAGAAAGTGAAAAGATTTCAAAATGTATTGGGAAAGGTCATGTGGTACAGAGAAAAAGAATAATGCAAATTTCTATACAACTATTTTTGTAGTAATGTGATGCATCTAAACAAAATTCACATTTGCATGTCAATTTATTTTCACATTTTTATATATGTATTTATAAATATACATCTATGTCTAACAGATTTTGAGAACCAAATCGTCAGTTTTGATAATGTGCATTTAGTTATTGTGCAAATTGTAAACAATTTTACTTACTCTTTTGGACATGTGACAAAACTCATGCACACTTTACTTAGAAGAAAAGAAAATCTCATTTGAGAACTGAGCTAAAGTGACTGAGAAAAACTATACAATACTCCTAGAAAGACCCAATACACTCTCCTATAGGTGTAAAGGTGAATAGCCAGCAGTCAATTCTAATTACGATATTGGCACCTGAACAATTGCTTGATTGGCTAGTTTTCTTCTGTGACACAAAATTGTAGTGTTTTTTTCTTTTTGTTCAGTCTTGTCCTGTCCTTTCTCTGCATCACAGTGCCTTTGGATCTCCTTGGCCATTTAGCATCACATCAGAAATGGGTGTAATTGTTTGCAGGACTCACCTTCACGCATACGGGTCAGACTAAAAGAACATCAGCAGACATGTCCCTCCCTGTGTCCTCACCCTCCAGACTCAGATGAAATGATGTTCTGAGAGGAAAGCAGCAGGTATCTGGTTTAAAGCCTCTTGCAGTTTCCCAGAGATGTGCAGTAACAGTTGTTTCTCACTGTGAGCTGCTGTCACAGTCAATTGACACTCCATTGTTTTGCCCTGCCATGCAGTTGCACATTCGTTGATCAGAGCACATAATGATGCTGTGAAATATCATGTGATGTCCAGACCTCTTTTGTGGATTATTCTTTGGAGTGGATTGGAAATTTGGGGTATATTCTCCCTGCTGAAAAAATCCATTTGGTCACCAGCATAAGCTTTGCATGTTGGGACCAGTATGGGATGCTGGTTGTTGGTTTCCTGGACCCCAGACTGTATGGGAAGTGGAAGTGTCTGTGCCACCAGCTAGACCAGCTCTAACCAACAAACCTGCCAGGACCAACATGGAATTCATGCTGGTTAATGCTGGATTTTTCAGCAGGGTTCACAGTAGATATTGATGCATTATTGAATTGAGGGTTCAATTGAGTGTAACATGTGCCCTTTTCAGATGATGTCACCAACTATTGTTAAAAAGAAGTGTTTAATTGTATTGAATGTGCACTTATAATTCAAATCTTAAAAGTATATGTACTTGCAGATAATATATAAATGAAATGAAAGATTACTTAAGTACTTAAGTACACAAGTGTTTCTGAACATAATTTTAAAAAGTGCACTTTGTAATAATGTCAAATTAAAAGTTTTACTTTATAATACATTTCGGAAAATGATTGTTAAGAAGTACGTCAAAGAATCAACCGTAAATTGGATTTAAACTATAATACATTTTCATATAATTGCAAATAATATACAGTACAATTAAGTGTCGAAATATTACATGCAGTTTGCATAAATAACACAACTGAATTAACTTTTGACTCGCGCATGCTTTTCCTCCTCCTCCAGCTGACATTTTGCCACATTCTTAATAAAAAAACAAACACCATCAGCGGCCAATTTACCAAACCACGAACTGGCACACACATATTACCAGCTAACACACACACATTCTACCCCTCCTTCTCTTTGCTTTCATAGGCAGAAGTCTCCAAACTCCTCCTATTCAATCACCCTACTACCTGTCTGCTTGATCCCATTCCCACGAATCTACTTCAAGCCATTTCTTCACTCACGCACATCATAAACACCTCTCTTCACACTAGTACTTTTCCCACAGCATTTAAGCAGGCTCGGGTAACCCCTACTGCTTAAGAAAACCACTCTAAATCCAGCATCTGGAAAATTACAGTCCAGTATCCCTTCTTCCATTCGTCGCGAAAACAGCTCAATGAATTGTTTTCAACCATATATCTTCGTTTATTACACATAGAACCTCCTGGACAACAACCAGTCTGGTTTCAAAAGCAGACACTCAACTGAGACTGCCCTGCTTTCTGTAATTGAAGCTCTGAGACTGGCAAGAGCAGCTTCCAAATCCTCAGTTCTCATCCTGCTGGATCTGTCTGCTGCCTTTGACACGGTTAACCACCAGATCCTCCTGTCAATTTTAAAGATGAAGGGCATCTCAGGAACTGCACTACAATGGTTCAAGTCTTACCTCTGAGTTAGCTCCTTCAGGGTGTCATGGAGGGGTGAGGTGGCTAAGACCCAACATGATCTAGCTACTGGGGTGCCTCAGGGCTCAATGCTTGGACCATTTCTCTTCTCCATCTTCTGTGTTTCAGAAACATGGCTTTTCCTATCACTGCTAGTCTGATGACACACAACTCTACTTCTCATTCCAGCTTGATGATCTGATGGTTGCTGCTCACATCTCAGCCTGACTGACAGACATTTCTGGCTGGACGAAGGACAACCACCTTCAACTAAAGCTTGCGGAGACAGAGTTGCTTTTTTTCTCGGACAACCCAACACTACACCACAACTTCTCCATTCAGCTAGGTTCGTCATCCATAATTCTATGGTCATCCAGGAACCTTGGAGTTGTGAATGATGATCAATTGAACTATACAGACCACGTTGCTAGAACTGCCTGGTCCTGCAGTTTTGCCTTATACAACATTAGGAGGATCAGGCCCTTCCTATCAGAGCATGCTACACAAGTCGTTGTCTGAGCACCTGTTCTATCCGGCTAGATTGGTATTTAACGAGCCGAAGAGAGCACCTGTCAGTTGCAGAGTCATTGACTTTCGACTACAACCACTGGCTCTTTTACCTAAACTCATTACCTCAGACTAACGTGCCATCCCAACCCGATCTTACGGGAATTCGTACGAATTTTTCGAGGTGGCTAATTCGTAACAATTCGTACGACCTCACTCGTACGAATTAGTACGATTTTGCTAAATCGTACATATTTTACAAATTAGCCAATTCGTATGAATTCGTACGAATGACCTACCCCTGACCCCGCCCCTAAACATAACCATCACGTGGGTTTAGACAAATCGTACAAATTCGTAAGAGTGAGGTCGTATGAATTAGTACGAATTAGCCACTTTTGAATCACTCGTGCGAATTCGTACGAATTGGTCGTGAGATAGGGTAGGCCATCCAGAATCTTGCGCCCTGCAAGTGAACGCCGTCTTGTGGTGCCATCTCAAAGAGGCACAAAATCTCAGATTCGGCAACACTTGATCCATTAGTACTAACATTTTATCTTCTATTCTATATCTATTATCTTAAAAAAATTGATTTAGATTTAGTTCGATTAATCTGGGAAGAGTCATAGCACTTGAATATTGCTGTCCTATTGTTAGTTTAACTGCTTCTATTGTGCTCATTTTTAAATTGCTTTGGATAAAAGCATCTGCTAAATGAATAAATGTATTATATCTGTAATACCAGCGGTAAGCAGTCTTTTTAAATGTATGCTAATGTACTTCTTTTTTTATAAGGCCACACAGACTAGCATTTAAAGTTCACCAATAGCTTGTAAGTATTGTTTTAGGCTACCGTTGTAAGTAATGTAGACTTTCTGAAACCGTGCCAGCAGTAATTTGATGCCAGTTCCAGTTTGTATTGTTCACTTTTCACTGTTCACACTTGAGTGATGGCAAACAGATTTGGCTCGCTGTCCAAGAAGGCTCAAGCTTGAGACTCAACTCAACTCAAGTCGAGCCGCATGCTGTGCTACTAATGCTATTAATGAAGTTAGTATAGAACAGATAGAAATAAGGCACGAGATGGGGTTGTGGAGGGATGCCAGAAAAATTGTCACGAGTGTTGAGGTAAGCAGCTATTTATATGCTCTTACGTTAAGATGTTAGATGATGTTAAGTTTATGGCAATAGTGTCCAATAAATATATGTTTAAAAAGAAAGCATCACTGGGATCCTCCAAACTCTCATGAGAGTCTTAAAATTTTATATTACTGATAAAATTCACTGTCTGCTTTTTTTTAATTCAATTTAAATTGCTCTTGGAAATGTTTTATTATGTAGGTAAAATAACATTTAATGTAGAGTCATATAGTTCTGTGCTAGTGTCCCAAGGGGCTGCTGTTCATACTGTAATGTAAACGTCTGGTAATACTCATTCACAAACTTATAGCAGGTTGTAACCTCAGCTTTGTTTTTCCACACACAGCCCCATTTAATCTTCATCCATTATTTGGCATGATGGAAAAAAAAAAAACGTTTAACAGTTTAAACGACCTTTCCGCTCGTCTCAAAGGGCGCCCTCCTTCCATCTCTCTGCCAACAGCCCACCATTGTAGGCAAAACAAATTAATTAGAGTCTGAAGAGCTGGAATCTTTGTCGCCAGCTAATCAACAGAGGTAATAATTAAGCAAAGAAAGGACAGCATGCGCATTTAGAGAGGGGTGACGTGGCTGGATCAATGGAAAAGGTATTGTGACGCTACAGAGCATCCAATCAGGCTTAGTGTGGCCCAGTCGTGGAATTGCCTGACCTCAATTCCCTTCCCCACACATCCTGACCTTTAAAGCAGAACGATATTTTTATTTCTTTTTTTTAATATCAGAGGCCTTTTAATCAGATTAGGGCAAATGTCTGCCTTTGACCCTCTTTGGTGAGGTCATGATTTGCCATTTTGTATATCCTGTGACAGAAAGGTTAGCTCCAAAGTTGAGTCTGCATGATGATGGTTAAAGAGGCCTAGTCAGGACCCCTTATTAAAATCAGGTAAGTAATCTATTCAAAATCTTCTTGTGACAAACATATACAAGTAAGAACTGGATTTGTATATTTCCAAAATAACTTGTAAGGGATTTAGCCTGTGCAAAACTTGCTGCCTCAATACAGACTGATCTCATGAAATGGCGTGTGTATGACACGCCAATTCGTATTTCCATTTTTGGCGTGCTATCAACACGCATAACCGCTTTTCAGCGTGTTTATGAACGCCGTTGATTTAACGTTACCTCAACCCCGTCCCTAAACCTACCCGTCACTGGGGTTAATGGCATTTAACTTTAACTATTGTTAAACTAACAATAGGACAGCAATATACAAGTGCTATGACTCTTCCCATACCACCTACCGCAAACCACAATATCTGGCCAACCACCGTCATTCAAACAATATACACAGGAACGTAATGACTGTAATTTCAGTGCAACCTATACAAACAGACTCTTCAAGAATTCTTCGAAACTGTAGGGTAGCGTGGCGGCCTGTACATAGCCACAAAGTCTGTCGTCCTCACAGAGGACAAGATGGTCTCCAGGAAGCCCCTTTGTGTCTCTCAAAAGACTGTTCTCCCTGAGAGAGTAGGAGGATTTGTACTGTCGCTATAGGTCTGTTCTGCTTAAATACCCAAGGCAAACCAATCAATTAATTTTTTATATCAGTCTTGATTTTCTTGACGCTCCATGCAAACATGTCCACATTGGCTCTGGCTAGAAAGGTTTTATTGTAGAAGGTGGATGGCTGTATCCTTTAAGATGTGTGTCTGATGATAATATGTGTTACCAGGGCCATATGCCAAAACCCATGACCTGACGAACAAGCACTGAGAATGTGCTGACATCTCAAGCATCTCTCAAGGTATCTAAGAAAAGACCTGACGTCTGAGTCACTAAGGTTAATGGCCTGAGGTCTTACTGAAGCCCTACCGTTGTTAACGAGAAAAATCTCAATGACTCACAAAGTATTAGTCTACTTCTGACGAATGGAAAGACACAGAAACCTGAGGTGGAAAAGGTGTGTAGTCCAAACAGTTTGCTCTTCTGTCAGTGTGATCCGAGGACACAGAGGCGGTTCTTCTCAGCTTGTCATGTAGACAGACAGTCTCCGGCAGTGACATTGATGTTTGATGTTTTTAGTGGCCGTTAGCTCATCTGTTGCACCTCCAGTGCACATCTGCCATCAGCAATCTACACCCTGACACAAACCATGTCTCAGACGTTTGACTCTGAAGAACAGCCTCTGAACAGACACATCCATTAGGGTGATTTTAGCTCATGCACATTACTTTTTGTTAGTACGTCTGGATAATAGCATTAGCTAAAAGCTTTAAATGTAAATGTTTACCTACACCATTATGGTTATATTATTGTGCTAAACTGTAAGTTTATTCATAAATAGAGAGTAAGAATAGATGAGAAGCAACCGAATCATCTAAATGCTGATGTTTATCCTGAATGCTTGATGTTTATTTATTATACAAATGATACTGTTGGACCGTGTGCGTTTATTTTCCAAAGATTAGATTAGGTTTTATTTATGCTATTAGGTCTATAAATAGATGGTCTTTTGCTTTTAGGGAAAAAAAAAGGAATATTTGTATGAAAACTTGTTCTGTATTGCTGTATTATATCAAACAAAAAAATAGATATTAAGCAATGATATACTTTTTTGATATGATATTTTTTTTCAACATGTTTTGTCCCCGCCAATTGAAAATATCAAAATCAAAGCAGTCAAACGCCTTTAAAGCAACACAGGTTTTTTTTTTTCAGTGTTTTTAAATGAAACCGTTTAATGGATGATTCAATGACTCACTCACAAACACCTTAACTCTCAAACCGTATTCACTTTATAGCCCTTAATCCTGTAATTGTGGACAAATGTGGGCACAGAGGACTCAGGTGTGATCCTAATTTTTAGGCCATTTATTATAAATGTTATATCACTGTCTTCGATAAAGTTTTGTCTATACATTTATGGTGTTTTTATATATTATGGGGGTATTTTTGAATTTATTTACCTCAAAATGTACCATATTTTCTATGTAAATTGTGCTTATTTTTATGTTTTTAATTTTTTAACTACATTAAAATATCATTTCACTAAGTTCTTAGAGCTAAAACCTAAAGATGAAGTGACTTTGCTGTCAACTGGTGTCTTAATTTGGCTTATTTTAGAATGCTTTAAATTACAGTTTTTCCCATTCATTTCCATGGGTGCCCATTTTTGACCCAAATACAAGATTAGGGTTTTTCTTTTCACCCAATTAAGAGATCAGGAGGCAAACCGCTCAGATTAAGGGAAGTATTTTTAAAAAATAAATCAAAACTATTTTGCCCACATTTGTCCAGAATACGGTTTTAGGGTTAATTTTGTTTAGTTCATTAATCAGTATTTTGGTAACCTAGAAATCTAGACTCCTCCTGGCGGCTGCAAAAATTATTTTGCAGCCAGTGTAGTCAAGCAACTCTCTTTCGAGCTGGAAAAACCAAACTCTAGTCAGGCCAATCACATTGTGTATAGAGTCGGCGGGCGGGCTCAACATAATGACGACAGAGATGCGACGGTTCCCTACTTGAAAACAAAGATTCTGTCTTTCGATTTGGCTCTGGATGATTTAAAGTTAAGCTTTTCTTTGAAACATGAACAAAGAACGGCACTTGAGTCATTTTAAAAAAAGGAAGATGTGTTCTGTGTGAAGATGTGTGAGATCGCTCTGACTGTGACATCTTCTTTGTTGCTCTGGTTGGTTGTAGCGCTATCCTATTGCGTGCAGAGGGAATTTGAAAGACAACCGTTTATCCCGCCCCTCGTATTGAGCCCTGTCAATGGTGAGTTCCCAGACCTAACATCCTGATGTAGGGCTGGCATACCAGGCTAATACTTTGGAGCCAAATGGTTTCAATGAATTAATGATTCCTTCAAAGACAATCACTAACCTAACCTACAGAAAAAGTAAATAATAAATAAATCCACATCACTAATGCAGTGTATCTGGAACGTGCAAATACAAGCGAAGTGATACAAACGGTTAAATGTCCCATTGCTGTTGGACTCTAAACAGACAGTCTACTGTTCATGCGGATACATTCAAAATAATTCCCTCCCTGAAATCTGTCATTTATGACCTGATTTGGCAGATATTTGTATCAGTATGGGGTTTAATTTAAACAAACAATCCATGTTTAGTCAATTGACGGCACTTGAACACGCTTTTTCATCTCACATCCTTGTCAGTCTTCCTTCCGCTTTACCTCGACCCCTCCTTTCCTCATCACCTCTTCATACACCTGTCACACCACTCACACATTCTGCCTCCCTGGATGCAGCAGCCCTGACCTAGTTTCTATAGCAACCACACAGGTCCTCCAGGGCAAAGAAAAGGCCTGTGACAACCACCTTGCAGATTCACACTCTTCTTTCATCTGCAGAGAGGCTGGTTAGCATAAAGACAAACAGAGAGCATCTATTTAATTCCAACGTAGACGTTTCCATCCTAAACATTTAACTATAAATATCCTCTCGCTTTCTCATTCCTTTCTCAAACAAGCATCTCATCTCTTTGACCTGACATCCACTAAAGTGGACAATTTCGTCCTGTTCCCCATGTGCATAATATGTACTTATTATAGTAATTGCAATAACTGGGTAATAACTAGGTACTAAACCTGATCCTACCCCTAAACCTAACCTTTATCCATGTAGTTACCTTATTTTACAGAGTTTTTTGTCATAGGTAAGTACACGCAAGTGCACATACTGCAAAGTCCAAACAAAATTCCTTATTCTTGTTCTTTCTGTAAAAAACAACAACAAACAAACAAACAGAAAACCATCAATTTGAAGCACTTTTAGACTTTCCACTTACAACCTTAAATAACATCATAACCTTTATTTTCATCAAGAGGTGCATAATTTGGTCAAAATCTTGTATTGACAATGCAAGAGTCCAGCACTCTGTAAAGTCTACTCCAGCACATCCCAAAGACTTTCAATGGATTTAGGGTTTGGACTCAGAGGTGCCAATTCATGTGTGAAAATAATTCTTCATTCTTTCACAATTTGAGCCTGATGAAACTTGACATTGTAATCCTGGAATGATTATGGGCATGATGTGTCTTCCAACATGGTTGTTTAAGAAATTAAAAGCTACACACTCTATCAATTAGGGTTAGAAGAACTGTCGCCAAACATATAACATGCTATAAAACATAATAATCCCTGCAATAATGATCCATTTATAGACTCTTAAGCATTTGCCTTTTTAAACCCAAACAGCGACTTTTTTATTTATCAAGTATAGACAGCCTAAGTCCCGCACCCCCGCTTCCGGCTCATGGGACCTTATTTCGGGAAAAAATATGAATGGTAGTCAATGGTGAGAGACAACTTATCTTTTTATTCCGTCTGAACTGTGCCCTGAATTACACATATGATGTTTGTCAATTTAAAAGATAATTCTGAAAGTCAAAAACGTCGCAGTTTGTCATACAACAGAAGAGTAACATTTAGTTTTATGTGAAAATCGCTCAATGAACTACATCTCCCGGGAAGCGAAACAACGAGTGAGATCCGTTGCTTGTGTGTGTGCAGTCTGGTACAAAACACTCAGGCATGACGGCGTAACGTTACGATTATAACGTAAGACTATAGAAACAATGACAGACATTAACCTCAGTAAAGTTAGCTTCATTCATTGAGAGAAAATGTGCGCCTTTGGGGTTTGTAGTCTTTGTATTTCCACAGTCTTATACCTCAACGGTTTTACATCAAACTGCGACCTTCTTTACTTTAAAATGTATCTTTTAAATTGACAAACATCATATGTGTAATTCAGGGCACAATTCAAACGAGATCAAAATATTTGTTGTCTCTCGCCATTGACTACCATACAATATTTTTCCAAAATAAGGTCCCATGGTGGTCGACCGGAAGGGGAGGGACTTAGGCTCTCTATTACCCTCTGATTAGGGATGGGACGATAACCGGTTTCACGATAAACCGTGATAAAATGTACTGACGGTTAGTATTATCGTTTAAAATTTAATTATCATTAAAACCGTGTTTGATTATCGTGATTTTAATAACTAACTGAATCCTGTCGGCCAGTCTGACGCAGGCGCGCAGCACGCAATATTTTTTTTAAATTACTATTCGAGAAGGAATGGTGGAAGGCAGCGACCGTGCTCAGGAGATTTTTCAGCCTTTTAAGAGGACCAAATCTGAGGTGTGGTCATTTTGGGTTTTACAAAAAACTATTAAAAATAACTTTTGGAAATAACAATCACAGTCCTGGACAGTGAGTGAGCTTACACATTAAGATAATATCGGATTTTCTCCAGTCATTGTTAAAAAAACAAGCTAACAATCCTTGCTAACTAGCGTTAGTGAAGCGGCCAGACGGATCTTTCTGCCTCCACCTAAGCTCCGCCCACAAAAAAACGTCACCATGTTTACCAACTTTAAAAGGGTCTATAGAATCTTGCTTAAAAACTGCATAGAGAGGCTCGTTTTATTTGTTGTTTGTTGATTTTCAATTATAAAACTTGTTGAAATGTTTTCAGTGTGAGCATCAGTTCTTTTTGAGCACTTTCATACATTTTTAACAAAACCGTGATAATATTGATAATCACGATTATTTTGGACACTATAATCGTGATATGAAATTTTCATACCGTCCCATCCCTACCTCTGATACAATCATCTGACCATGGTGCTAGCTTTTTGTAAGGGATATAGCAGCGAAAATGTTTGATAAAAAGATTCAATTATTTTAAACTTTGAATGCACATTTCACAAAAAAAGGACTGTGATTTCTGCAATATCATGAAGCATAATGATTATCATACTCCGAGGAACTTCAAAGAAGACTTAAATATTGCGGTGGTATATGTCCAAAAAAAACAGTACCATTGTACCACAATGTAAACACATAAACTACAGGAAAGGCTCCAACATCCTACTAGAGGCGCTACAGGTGTTTTCATCATTGCTCCAATAACAGGTGGTGTGTATCCTTGTATTTTGTGTGTGCATGTGTGTGGGTTTGCACACAGGCCAGCTGGCTCCGAGAAGGCCTGACCACAGGCTGACCATGGATGTGTGTCCGTGTTGTGAGGAGGAAGGGAAGGTGCCTCAGATTAACACTTCAAAGGCACAAGAGCCCAGTGTGGAGATTAAAGCCCAGCGTGTATCAAAGCCCCTCAGGTGGCCAACAACACACAGGTGTCCCCACACAACAGTGTTTGTGTGTGCATGTGTCAGTGGTGGTATAAGGAGTACAGTATTGATGATGATGTGGACAAATGACTACGAAATGATTATGTGAGGAAATGAGCATTGCTGATGAAAATGAGGATACTTATGGGACAGGAGTATTCCACACAAACACGTCTGGGAACTTTTACTCCAAAAATTTTTGAACCAAAAGCCTCACATCCAAAAGCCAGAATTGCTTTATTTTTTTCTACTTCTTGCAATAACTGTTTTTGGAGGTGACTTCCAACATCTGTCGCTGCAAGACTTTTCCATTCCAGGTAACACATGTTGGCTCCATTATCATACCCTTGTCCTCTACAGTCTCATAATGATATATCACTGTTTTTCAATGCTAGTTCAATCATCTCAGAGATTTCACTGCCAGTCTTTTTACGGAAGTCTACAAACTGAATAAACCTCTCAATAGTCTTCCCCAAACCATTCTCTTTGACTTTATACACATATCTCACCATAAGCACATTGTGATATCTGGTGATTAGTTGCATATTTCAGAGTAATAGATAGCATCCCTTCTCTCTGCAAGGATATTTTATTTTTGATCCCCTTTACATGAGAAAATAAGACAAAAAAACACTCTCAATTAGCTCATAAGTGCTAAAACCTCAAAAATATCCTAGCAGAGAATAGGGATGCTATCCATTACTCTGTGATAAGCTCACTAGTGGGTGTTTGTGCTTCAAGGTGAATCATCACTCTCATCAACGTAGTACATTGAAACAACAAAAACGTATCTTGACTTTATAGTGGTTATTTTGGGAAAAACAGTAAGGGGGCATTTTACCCCAAAGGGGCTTTTAACTTCACTCCACCCTTTAACAAAGCACAAAATAACAACATAACCTGAACCGGAAGGGAAGCAACTTGTTTAACAGAATATATAAGTTTTTTTTTCCACATAACCCCAACAATTTCCTTCAAATTATTATTTTTTTGTATTTCAGGATCATCGCTCTTACTTTTTGTCTTAAACAAGGCTGCTCCAGAGCGACAGAGAGCATTGTGGGTAGAGCTATTTGACCCCACTTCACAAAGCAGCGATGAGACCGGGACCAGCCACAAGAGAGCATTTTTATTCAATATCCGGATCAATAATACTCAGCTATGGATCGACAAATCACAGTGGTGGGAGTATGGGATGAAGGGAGGGAGAAAAAAAATAGAAACAGACAGACATAAAAAGAGGACGGTGAGGAAAAAAAGAAAAAAAAAATGGGAAAAAAGAGACCTGAGAGGACAGACAGTAGGAAGGAAGAGAAATGTCATGTATTACTGATCACTAGTCCTATTTATAGACTGAATGGTCAAGTGTGTGTGTGTGTGTGTGTGTGTGTATGTGTGTTTTAGGTGGGTTAGAGTGAATGATGATGTGTAGAGGAAGAAAAAAGAAAAAGGAGGAACAGAGGAAGGAGGAAAATCAACCAGTACACCTGAGTGAACCGCATGATTCTTAACACACACACACACACACACACACACACAGTAGTCTACTACTTCAGACAGACTGTTCCTGCACATCATCACAAACACTGTCAAACAAACAAACAAAAAAAAACATTCACACTGAATTTAATTGAAACTTTTGATGTGTAAATGTTAATTGAATATTGATCAAATATTTGGTTTTAGTTTTTAATTTAATGCGAGACCAAAAATTCACTATACAGTTCAAATCCTTACCAAGCAAAGGATTTCACTTTTTTACATTGTGTTTGAACATAAATGTGCAGCAGTATGTGTACATAACCATCCCATATTGGAAAAAATTCGAAACCTATAAAGTCTCAGAACAAGCCGTTTGCAGATTTTACCTTTGTGACGTCATAACATGTCTAGGCCCCGCCCACAACGGCTGACGAATTCTGCCCTCAGTGAGCTGTACACAGTCCGCCATTTTCTACGACCTGGAGCAGCTGTAGTGATAAGAAAAATGTCTCAGTTTCATAGTAAGAAAGTCAGGTGTGGTGTTGTTGGATGTAAGAGTGAGGATTAGACTCCAGGCAACTGAACCACTGAATACGCAGTGGATAAATGTTGTTTATGATGGGAATGTGCACCTTGAGTTACCCTAAAATTGTTCTATGTCTATGCTAATCATTTACACCAGACTGAATTGTGAACAAGGCCTAGGGTCAATACAAAGCAAGTTTAGCTAAAAAGTTGTTACTCAAGGATGGATCAGTACCTAATGTTCGTGATCTTGCTTGATTGAAAATCGCCTTTCCAAATGTGCTTGTTAGTAATTATTTACTAACTAATTATTTACTTACTAATTATTATAAATATACACAAAACAATTATACACAGTGCACCCACATATATTATGTAAACGCAAACTTTTGTTTTGGATACGATTAATCGTGATTAATCGTTTGACAGCGCTACCTCAGATTCCAGATTTTCAAATAGTTGTATCTCAGCCAAATATTGTCATATGCTAACAAACCATACATCAACAGAAAGCTTATTTATTACGTGGTTTTGTGGTCCAGGGTCAGAATTCATCTTTGTCAATAACGTACTGAAAACTTTCAAGTTTCAGGTAGTATGACCATTTTAGCCCTGTTCTGTCAACACTATTAATTATCGTAGCCTATACATTTAAAAAATCTTGCTAATTACTTACAAAGCATTAAATGGTTTAGCTCTCTAGCTATTGAGTGAGCGTAACGTATTATAGTCCTTCTAATTTTAATCTCAAAATCCCAGCTAACAGGGAACGTTCCCAGAACATTCACTAACGTTCTTTAAAAGTTGTGTAAATGTTAGGACAAAACGTTATTAAAATAATGTTTTCGGAACGTTCATATAACATTATTAACGTTCTTGTAACGTTGAGAGAAAACGTTCTTAGAACAACGTTCTTGGAACGTCTTTATCACGTTATTTGTATTTGATAAACGTTCTCATAACGGTCCAGCAACATTATGCTAACCTTAGGATAACGTTCTAACAACATTATGCTAACGTTCCGGCAACGTTCTGCAAACATTAAGACACCGTTCCAGCAATGTTAAGCAAACTGGACATTTCCACGTTTTTAGAACATTTTAAATTAACGTTCCCACAACCAAAATGGAACGTTAGAAAAACGTTCTCAGAACCTAACTTTGTTAGCTGGGCAGTTGATAATATATTAGAATCAACTGCTGGCGGTAGATCCTTTTCCTATTTAGAACTAAACTCAGGAAGCAGACACACTCTGTCAGTTTAAAATTAGACTAAAACACATCTCTTTCACCTGGCATACACATAACACATTACCAATGTGCAAAGTCTATAATTCAAATCATGTGAAATAATAGGCTGCATAAATTAGGTCAGCCGAAACCGGGAACACTTCCCATAACACCAGATGTACGTTACATCATAGGAAGAATGGCATCTACGCTAATATTAGTCTCTCTGTTTATCCCGAGGTTTACCATAGTCAGTCGTACCTGGCCTGTATCCAGATCAGATGAAGGACCTTCGAGCGCAGCCCTGTAGTGTCTTTTGAGACCGTGTCAACTAGTCTAGACTATCCCATGCGAAGGCCTCATCGACACAACAAAGTGTTTTGTTACAGATGTACCGATGAAAACGTCAAAATTCAAATCAAATAATCAAAATTATTCCCCGCGGAAATGACTAAAATGCAGTAATATGCATGCCAGACAAGTAATTGCCAATGTCACTTATAGAAAGACAACGTGCCCGGACACATTCAAGGTTATGCATGGCATGCATATAGATTAAAAATGTAATACACATGAGCATGCCGTCACCGTTTTCACAGATTCACGTTTATTGAAGTTTACACGGAGATGATAACAGCAGTACCCTATCACTTTTTAAAACTTGCACTTTGAAACCTATTTCAAAGTTAGCGTATGCAGGCCACCTAAACGCTGTAAGGGAAAACTGGACACACTATAAATAATCTGTGGGGTATTGAGCTGAAATTTCACAGACATATTCTGGAGACTATAATACATCTTGTGAACGGGTCATGTACCCTTTAAAGTGTTTAGCCATGATGGGGAGTGACTTAGTGTATATACCCTTACAAATATAAGTTCATTTTATTATAGTTAAGTATTTTATGTAGTCTGTAGTATATCAATGCACTTGCAGTGTAATGTGTACTTTTTCAATACTACTTGGGACTAAATTGACACACTTTTTTTTAGTAAATAAAAGTATAGGCAAACTTTGTGTACACAACTAGTAACTTTTATACTTGAAATAAACCTTTAACTGTAGGCTACTTTAACTCTTTCTGCAGAAAAGGCCACGCCACCATCTTTTTAAAATAATTTGCACAATAGACCAAGATGTAAACAACACTGGTCCAGGAACACTTCCTGTTTCAGTTTGTAACTGTTTTCTTTTTTTCACATGTAAAGAAAACATCTTAAAGATGTTTGTTTAACTTTTTGATTCAGTTTTATATGTTCTGTTGGTTGTATTTTATCCAAGCTTTTATGTAGTGTTAAAAAACTGAAACAGGAAGTACTTTTGGACCAGTGTTGTTTACATCTTGCAAAATGGTCTGTATTTTCAAGTCCCCCAGAGTAGTTGTAGCACACAGAATATCAAAAGAAAGATTAGAGCAAAATTCTTTATTTACCTTTCCTGGGTCGCCATTTCATTCAGTATAGGCTAATGTTAGGCAGTTTTGATTTATGCTGTTCATGTTTAATGATCGTGTTAGATTACATGTGCATAAGCAATCCATTTATCTCTATTTGCTGTTTCTTCTTCATTTGTGTCTTATCCGTGTGTAGATTCTGTACTTATTTAGATGACATAGCGCCACCTACCATATAAAAAAATAAATCAAAATCAAATATAAATCAATAACTATACATTTGTGAAATGCAAGAGTAAAGAACTACAAGCCAATATCTCGATCAATAGAGTGCATATGCTAGCCTATATTATGTTGAAAATTATGATTACGATTATTAAAATGAATGTCTAGTATGGCCTAATGTACCCAATTACTGTAAAAGTCATTTAAAGTTTAATGATGTGCACTGAGATCAATTTGATTACCCAAGGAACAGGTTTGGAAACACAACTTCTAAGATAATATCTCTATTCAAATGAAAACAGGGACTGTACCAGTGCTGTAATATTACTGGGGTAGGTCAAAAGTCAGCACTGCTGGGAAAAAAAACGGGTTATGGTTAAATTTACCAGCAAAAATAAAGATAAATGTGCGGTACATAAAAGAAAAAGGTCACTGTAGCTTTGAATTTGCGGAGAGACAGACAAGTATGTGTCCATCTCCTGTCCCACACTCAATGGTTAAATCCCATGACTGCAGGCACCACTCCAAATGGGCGTAAAACAAGCATGGGAGGGCGTTGAAGCATAGAGCCACACCTGTGTGTTTCATATTTACTGTGTGCTTATGTCAGATCAGCTCCACGTGAACCATGTAGGACAGTAATATTCTGCCCATGATGATTACATCATCATCATTATCATGCTTGGAGTTGGAGATGATGCACGATGTCTGTCTTCTGAGTGATGGAGTGTCTGTCTCTCCACAAAACACTTTGGCCTCAGTGACTGAAGGTTGCCATAGCAACAGGATACTAGCTATGTGGCTTCATTAAGCATGAGCCTGTGGGCAAACATGCAATACTCACAGACGCACACATTCTTATTGAGTTTATATTAACAAAAATACATGAACACACAAACACAGCTTTATTCTGTCTCCGATGCACGGGAATGCACTGAAACGTTACATTTTTATGCTTAATTTTGATTTTGTTGGCAAATTAGATCATTTGAAAAGACTGCCATCCAGTGGAACAAGCCAGTATAAATCACACGTCATGCACCATATATACACTTTAAAGAGCATAATATAAACATATGCATATTTGAGGTCTTGGTTCCCACATTGGCACAAATGTATTTGTTGGCTCATGATCAAAACTGGACCAGAGAAAGATGTCATATTTGATGATGAACACTAGAGAGCGCTAAAGATCAGTTGGTGAATATATTAGGTACTCGCATGGATTGCTCAAGCAGAACTTTTCTTGATCAAATGAACAGGATGTGCAAATAGACAATAAATTACTGTGAAGTGAGTAAATGCGTTAGATTATAAGAATAATTGTGAAATATTAATCCAGGGATTACAATATAATACATATTATTTTCAGAATTGGTGCAACATGATATTTGATTCAATTACATGGAATCTGCCATCACTGACATCAACTTGCGCCTTCATGTTGCAAGAGTGAACATGTACAAACACAAAGTAGATTTGAGAGATGCAGCACAGAATCAATAGTAAAAAATATCTCAATTTCTGTCCATTTGTTAGCCTACACTAATATGCTGATTTGCTGCTTATAATCAATGTTGATCTGAAATTTAATATTTTAACTTTTAATTCTTGTGGATACCATATTTGCCGGTTTATTTAACAGCATTTTTTATTAACATCATAATTGAATGCATTTAATGCATGGAAGAATTATACACCGATAGCTTCCTCCATGTATTTTTTAAATATATTGAATCTGCTGCTGTGCTGAACTATGAGTTTATTATGAGAGCTGAAACTCACTCGCTGATTGATTGTAGTGAGTACGAGTGTGGGGGCTCAGGGCGTGGGCCGTGAACAGAACAAACCAGCTCAAAGAGGCTCGTGCACTTACACCAGTTGTTGCCTTGGTGATAACTCTATGTGACGTCCGTGTGGAAGAGAAAGGAAGAGTACGTTTAGAGTGAATGCGCCACGTGGAGAAGCTCAGAATGAAAGAGAGCGAGCGATGTTGCCATGACTGATACCCGGTAGGAGGAGGCAGGCCGTGGTAGAGAGGGCAGCTGTCTTACAACCCTCCCTCCCCGGCTGGAGACACACAGGTGGAGCGGTGCCAGGACGACCGTCTGCTGAGCCTGCAGAAGAGTGTGTGTTTGCAATAAGTGTCTTTGAATATTATCGTTCAAAAAGCAGAATGTGAATTATTATGCGTGTATCTTTGGTCTAATTCCAGGACTTCTCCATCTCAGACGTCTTCACCCCAAAAATATACATGCCTCAAGGAGCTGCTCGCTACGACTCTGTGTGAATCACTGAGTGTGTCACTCTGGTCATCTGTGTCTTTCTTTTCCCTCCTCTCCGTCGGGTCTCCATATGGAGCATTGTGTGTGGGGGGCTCAGGCTGTACCCATTCATTTCTCTCACGCATTCAAATTAACAGCCTCAGGGGTGTCAGATCGCTGTTAGGGCACCACAGCAGATTATAATAGAATTATAAGCCTCTGAAGAGGGTTAAACGCAGATGCCTTCACGAGACACTGAGACATGCTAGCAGAGCATTAACACAGCGACAGCAGGGACAAAGACAGTTCTCTGAACAATGATTATATGTAATATCGCAAAACAGGCTCTCTCAAATTTATATATATGAAGAGTTCAGATGCAAAAGCCTCTAAATGCCATTTGAAATTTTCTTCTTTAATGATGATTTTTATCAAACTTGTGTATTTAAGTTCAGTAATTTCACTTAAATAACAATTAATAGGTAATTATCATTGCCATTTAAGTGAAATCACTGAACTTAAATATACAAGCTTGATAAAAATGATCATTCTAGACGAAAATTTCAAATGGCACTTAGAGGCTTTTGCATCTGAACTTCGATCCTTCGCTTGAGAAATATTCAAAATAAAACACAGAATAAAATAAAAATGTGCAATTACAATATTACATTTTACTTACATTTTACATTACATTTTAGTTACTAGTTTTTGGAGATATTGTACAGTAAACGCTATTTTAAATTAAAAATATCAAGAAAAATGTGGGAAATGATCCACCGTATTACTGCTCTTTACACTCACCATGTGAATTTTTTTTCTAACAAAAGAAGAGAAATGGGTCCTGGTGACTCTTTTTTTTAAATTGGAATATTGTCATTGGGATATTAATACATGTTCACCTAAGTGTCTTAAAGGGACAGTTTACACAAAAATTTTAATTCTGTCATTAATTACCCTCATGTCGTTCCAAATCTGCAAGACTTTCATTCGTCTTCGGCACAAAAATTTAATCTCTTTGATGACATCTGATAACTTTCTGTCCTTCCTTTGACAGCTACTACCACTTTGGTACTTCAAATATTTCATAAAGAGATCATAAAAATAATCCAATTGAGCGGTTTAGTCCTAAATTGTATGATGAACAGATTTCTCACTCTCTCTTCCTTGTCTCACACCTTCTTCCAGCGAGCCAATGACAGTTGTACTGAGAAAAGAAAGACGATGACTGAGAGGTTCTTAATGGACGGGGTCACTAACAACAACAACCAAAGATTAAAGTCAGAGGTGACTACGAGTAAGATGAAACAGATAAAATAAACAAGTGAAAAGGAATACAAGCAGGTCAGGTAAAGAAAAGACAGTATTGATCTGAACAAGCCATAAAGAGCTGCCTTTCCATTCCTCCTCTCTTATCCTCCTTTATTCACTGACAGACTGCTTCAGGGTCAGGAGGGCGCATTACACTTGGCTTTTAAGCACTGACCTTTTAAGAATTGTATCCCTCTCTTTTAGGTCAGACAGCGGTGTGTGTGCGATGTGTGTATAGGCTATATCAACTCTACATCTGTTGTATGCAGTCGGGCTTAATTAACTTGATGGATGTTAATGATCATATTATTAGGAGCCATATATTGGAAGCTGAATTTAGTCCTGTATGTGATATAGTCAAGCTGAAAAAACACAGAAGATATCTCTTTAATATCTCAATTGTGTCTCATTTTGCTGTAGAAATTGACTCACACGTTCGTCTCGAGTGTTAGAAGAGAGTATGGCATTTCTCTCAGATCGGTATATAAAATATTACAGTAATGACATTCGTGATTCTCAAACTGTACCTATTCTGTCCTTACTGATAACAGTATTGGGGAAATGGAAATTTGAAACAACAAATATGAAATTTTAAAAGTACGAACTGAGATTTATCAGATTTAAACATTGTAAAACCACTTTAAAAATTAAGATAAAAAGTACTAGTCAAAAAAGTGTGATATATTTTCAGACAATTAAAGGGATAGTTCACTTTGAAATTCATGTCTTTAAATCATGTTTAATTTGGACTTCTCTGTGCATGCTCTTTGAGGTGGTGACCATAGACCTGCATTATACTGTATTACTGACAGACAAGAAAGGGTTGACCTAAAAATATCAAAATTGAAACTACTGTACTGCAGAAACAAAGACACCTAATCTTGGATGCCCTTGAGGTAGGCTAAAACATATCAAAAATTAAGTAAAAGTAAACAATCCCATTAAAGAACGAACATGCTTTAAAACTATAGAAAATGGAGGATTTTTTTATTATTATTTGAAAACATACAGTAAGGGGATAAGTTCCTCTAATTGAAGAATTCCATTTTTATTTCCCCTTAGAATGGTTAGAAGAAACATCTGAGATAAGCTTCTATTTATTGTTAAAGTATGATTCATTTAAGACATACTCTTAAGTCTAAGAGTTGTGAGCAACACAATATTCCTCTGAGGACTTCACAAGAGTGTTTTAGCATGTTTGTGTGTTTTCTCATTGTGGTTGAACACGCTT
Organism: Pimephales promelas; assembly: GCF_988280905.1. Taxonomy (NCBI): domain Eukaryota; kingdom Metazoa; phylum Chordata; class Actinopteri; order Cypriniformes; family Leuciscidae; genus Pimephales; species Pimephales promelas. The sequence continues at coordinate 28,459,844 of NC_142786.1, read as the reverse complement.
AATGGAGAGGGAATAGAGGACAAGAGAGTGTGCAATCTTCCTAATATCATTTCTCAGTTCCCTGGTTGTATCCTCTGTGCTTTAATACCCATCATTCCATCCTCAGATGTGATAGAGAGATGCATCTAATGTGCTTCCTTCAAAGGGGTATGTTTTTGCAAAGCAACATCAAACACAAGTTTTTCATAGCTTGCAGCTGTATAAAAGACCTCCCACAGTCATCATGACTTGAGTTTTCATAGGCCGGGGCCGATTCCAGCACGGCAGGGGAGAACCAATTTCCCCCAGAGGGAAGTGAATGCAAAAAAAGAGGTTGTGGGTACTGTGCTGAAAAACACACAAACTGCATCATGCGATTCCAGATAAAGTTATTGTAAACGCTCCTGTGGTCGAATGTGTTCAAACAGCCACAAAAGACCACCTCTCCGTCTACTGACCTGCATAAACATTAACAAGCAAACTAGCTAGACGGGATTTAACCTTTATCAACTCAAGACCCAAGTTTGGTTTGAAGACAAAGCACAGTGTTCTCTCAACATTCACCAGCTTATTTCGTCGTTTATAGAAAGATCTGAAAAAGATATATACAATACATATGTATCTACATTCATAGACAACAACTAGAGGTCTAACCTCTTGGAGATTTCGGGCCTCTCTGCTGGTGTGGAGCAACAGTTACTGTAAATGAGCAGCTGAAAACACAGTTGCATGAGCGTAAATGAACAATGCAGCGCTTCACTTCAAAACACATTTAATTAAATCACCTTTTTACGATTTGATAATCTCACTGAATCGTATCGTGATTTTGATTAATTTTGCAGCAATACTAAACACCATCATTAGACTGCAAATAGGTTTTTTCAGAAAGTAAACGTCTATTTACTGCGAATACAGAGCATTTGTGCTGAGACATTTTGTGCAAACAAAACCTGTGACATTGCATTTTTGCAAATTTGAAATGTTTGTATCTGATGATGTTAGTCATCTAACACTGTTCACCAAAAAGAACACACAAATACATCTAATGACCAAAGCAAAATGCAAACAAATTTACAAAAATAAAGAAAAATATAGACAAAAGTGTTTCTTTTCAACAACAAAAAAGATATCAGGGAAACCTTTATAGTCATTAAAAATAGTCAAAATATATCAAAATGTATTTAAAATAGTAATGTATGACTTATAATTATAATAATTAAACATTATTTGGAGTACTTGTTAATTACACAATGTGCATTTCTTAATATAAAGCCTAAAATGTGTTTGCACTATTAGTAAGGATACTGTGTAATATCAGTCTTTAAATGCACGATATTTAAAGCGTACCTAAACTTGCAATATTTCCACTTTAGCACAATCAAATAGTATATCTTTAGCACTATTTCTGGATAACTAAAGTGCATTAAGTTTTTTTCAAATTAGCAGACTTTTAGTATACCAAATTAGTCTACTAAGATTGCAGGGTATTTAATTATACTAAGTACATACATATGTAAACGTATTTGTAGTATGCTTAGCATAAAAAAAATTTCAAATGCATTTTACTATATTTACTTAAAGCAACATCCAACATATTTAATAATAATGATCAGATCATTGTTGACCCAGTGCTCCAGTTAACTGTAGAGGTCAGGTCAGGCCTGTCTCTAATCACAGCAGTGATGAAGTGGAGCATATAACTGAGTTTGTTTCAATATGGGATCAGCTGTTTTTCCTTAACTCACCACAGGCTTTTTCCAGTCAGTTAACTAATACACACGAGCACACACATAAATGCACTCCAACAATTACATTCATCCATGCACATATTCACTTATCCAGATGTGTATGCATGCAAACAAACACATCAAGAACCAAAAACCATCTTACTCATCCTCCTTCTTCTCAAGCAAGGTTTTGCAGATGTGACCAATGCACTACATACACACAAAATTGAACACACGCACACACAGTTTCTTTCCCAGTGTGAATGTGTAGGCGGCACATTTCCATTGTTAGACTGTCTTTTTACTCTCTCTAGAGAGAAAATGAGAGCATACACACAAATTGTTTCGCGAAGAGCAACGTCTCACGATTCAGAAAAAAATGTCCCTTATTATTTTCTCTGTCTTCGTTTTCCTACATTTAACTTCATCTTCCCACCTCTCGTTTATGTTGTGTCAAGCATATTTTCTAACAGGAGCTCCAGTGATGATCAGAGGTTTACTCAGGCTTTCTGCATTCGAAACAGTTCAGTACGTGGGTGTCCAACCCCGTGGCAGATATAGCTGGTGTGATGTATGAAAGCACACTATGAGTCACTGTACAAATGTATATCTCCCCCGCTTTCTCCACGCATGGGAATGAAAACGTGCCGGGTCCAACTGCGAACATCATGCCTTTCCGTCACATTTCTTCCAAGACAGATACAGTATGTGTTATACATGGTGAATGATTACTGATTCTAAGTAACTACTCAATGTTGGTGGAAGATCCCTTATTAATCAATAGCACACACACAGTACCATCTAAGTTAGTATTATAGTCTACTATAGGTAGGAACTACAAATTTGCATTCCCTGAAGATGCCTATGCATTGTTGGCAGATTATTGCTATATGGTCTAATTGGTTGTTACTACCATTGTTAGGTGGTTGTTATTCTGAGAATGTTGCTATATTGGGTGGCTACTAGGGCACTGCTAGGCAATTATGATGATGTTCTGGAGTGTTACTCTAGGTTGTTGGTATGGTTTCTATGTTCTCAATGGTTATTTGAGCTTTGTCCGAAATCAAATACTTCCCTATTATATAGTATGCGAAAAACAGTACGTTATCAGAGTACAATTAAAAATGTACTTAATTTTTTTAAGGCAAGTTTTTTTTTGCACTGATATTTTTTGAGTAAATTTCACACATAGAATTAAGTAAACTATACTTAATTAAGTTAAGTGAAAGTAACGAAAGAAATTAAGTAATTTTTATTTAGGTAATTAAAGTAATGTCTATTCGTTTAAGTAATCAAAACACACAGTGTGTGTCATCACATCTTCATTTTTTAATTTTTTTTGTGTGAACGCAGACCTCGATACTTGGTAGACAATACACAATGATGGTGACCTTTGATAGAACGTTTTTGTGTTTGAATGTGTGATTTTAAGTAGAAAATGAACTCCAAATGTGACAAAAAAATGGCAAATTACTAATCCAAACAACAAAAGCAATGATAAAATAGTGTAAATACATATGGAAAACAGTGAAAATAGTGAAAAATAAACCACCAGTATCAGAAAAGTTGAGTAATTTTACTTAATTTTATAATGTTGATATTTATGTTTTCATTTCTACATGATTGAATTGAGTACTATCGAATTAACTTATTTTTTTAAATTCTTACCTGAACTAACTGTTTATTACATTTTTTTCTGTAGTATTTACTTCACCACAAAATTATTTTTATCAGTGTCCGACTCCGAAATCATAATATTTAGAAAAACAGTAGCCGGAAAGTACCCGGGTGACCTTCTACTTCCAGTGAGATTCTGAAGTGCGCATAGGATGGACACTTTACTATCCCATGATGCCATGGGAGAGGAGTTGTTGTCGTTATATTGGAAAATGGCGGAAACTGGAGATGGCTGTAACGTTAAGAGATGCGTATCTCTATTGATTCATTCATGTTTATTTATCGATGGTAATATCACAAGCAAATAAATGTCTTTTTCCTTGCCAAAAATCAACATCTGTCATTGTCCATAGGGGTTGTGTGTGTGTTTTATGAGGTAAAATGTATTAGGTAAATAAGTGTTATTTGATAAATTCCACAAAACGTGCAGCTGACCGACGCCTACTCTTGATTGTCGGCTCGGACGACGTAAAAACGCAGTTGAAAACAGAAAGCAGAACTAAAAACAGCGCGAAGTTAGTGCAGTCACTGGAATGGGCTCTTTCAATGTTTCGCACATTTATTTTGTGACGGCGTATGTCACGCGACAACAACATTGCGCATGTTGTACATCCGGACTCATTCATACTACCCTATTGAACGTACTTTTTTAACGGTCGCGAAATACGTTCTTATAGTACCTACTCACATACGTGATTTCGGACGCAGCCTATGTGTTAGGGTGGTAGTAGGTCTGGGTGATATGAAGAATATTAAGAATACTAAGAATGAAAAAATACTGTAACAGTGATGTTTGCCTTAACAAGCATCCCTAACAAAAGACCCCCTCTCCTCACACTTCTCAAGTACTGACAATAATCCACACTTTCTTCATAAGTGTATATGACAATGTCTCTCAAAGGCAATTCCTGAAGGAAACTCAAGACTTATCTCAAAATGCTCCATTATTCCATCCCCCTGATATTTCTTCCCAGAGACTGGTCTCCCTAGAGGGTCTCGCTGAAATTCAGGACTCTTACTGGAGGCTTGCATCAAGCCCAGAAAGATGTGGGTAAATTTGGAGAGCCCACAGGTTAATAGAGATTAGTGGAGCAGATGTTTTGCCAAGATAAGGAACTCCCAGGTCTCCACACTCCCACCCCCCTCACAGACATAGACGCACCAAGGAGATAATACACATTAATAGAGTTAGTTGAGGTTTAACTCCCAGGCCTCCTCCGGCTGGCTCCCTCATGCAACCTGTGACTAAACAGATTTGCATCAATAGTGCATCATTATTATAGCTGAGATCCCCCAGAGCTCTAGTTCCCTTACCTCACCACAATAAAACCACCCAACACATTCTCACTCAGCTCAGTTCAGGATTAAACGCAAACCAACTCACACAAACAAGCTTCCAAGATCTCCATTTTACAACTACCCACAATCAAACACTTGGCAAACAAGTGAAAAACAAGCAAACACAGTCACACCCACAGCAGCAATTCACGCTCGGCCTCACCCAAGCTCCCCATATTCTCCTCTCATCCATACGGTAAAAAATAATGTGAAAATCTTGTTCTCCAACAGAATTAATACTGTCTCAGACATATATCCAAATAATGCTTCAAAGTTTGCCATTTGCTGCCGCTATGTCTGTCACACAATGCAGCTCAAATTTTCTTCTGTCATGCGCGCCATCTGTCTGTATTAACTGGTGGGTCCACTGAGAAGATGGAAAGTGTCAAAAACAACAGAAGATGAATGTGAAAACAACAAAAATATATATGTGAGGAGGTCAAAAGCTACTTGAGTTTGAAAGAGTATAAAGATAAATGCAACTCTACAGGCCATATAACCCAGTGTGGCTGATTATCACTCTCAAAAAAAAAGGTACAAAAGCTGTCACTGGGGCTGTACCCTTTCACAAGGTACACTTTTGTACCTAAAGGCTGCATATTGGTACCTTAATGGTACATATCAGCACCTAAAATGTACATATCAGCACCTAAACTGTACATATTAGCACCTGAAATGTACATATTAGCACCTGAAATGTACATATTAGCACCTAAAATGTAAATATAGGCACCTAAAATGTACATATTCACACCTGAAATGTACATACAGTATTAGCACCTAAAACGTACATACTCACACCTAAAATGTACATATTTAGCACCTGAAATGGACATATTGGCACCTAAAATGGACAAAAGTTTACCTTTTGAAAAGGTAAAGCCACAGTGACAGCTTTTGTACCTTTTTTCTGAGAGTATACAAAGTCACCTCACCATACAGAAATCATCACCTCGTATACATCCTGATATTATTTGCCATGATCGGATACATCCATGATATTTCTGAAGTATAAACTGAATCCCTGATTCTTGACCAGTTGAAAAATAAAATCTGATTCAGGGTTTTAAGTTTCCATAACTGAATGAGGGGATGGGGGGCTGTTTCAGGACAGAAAACAGTCGTTTCAGGAATACGTCAAACATGATACAAAAGGAGCCGTTTATCCAGACAAAAAGGGGGGTTCCATCACCCCTAACTTGGCTTGTCAGTTATCACAGCCCTCTTATAGAGTAAGCAATTACTGAACTCTATTCTCAGACAGAGAGGATTAAGAATGTGTAAGCATGAGATAAACACATAAATACTCTATGCAACACTTACAAGCCTTAACTGTAGACAGACTCTCACACAAAGACTCAGCAGCAGTCTGAGATGCTGTGGGGACTGGAGATGATATAACATTAATCCCATCTGTATTCTCACAGGCCAGCTCCAATAGTCAATACTGTGAGGAAACTGAATATTACTAAACTGCAAACAGCAGAATCTACAACAGGACAATCATTGAATACACTATTCAAAGGTCAGTCACAATACGTGCTTATAAGAATTAACTGTGTGAAATAACAATAGCAACAAAAGCTTACATTCTTTGTGTGACCATATCTAAATCATACAATCATTCAGACTGTGAAAAGATGATTCACATAGTCTTATCAATTTCTTATCAAGTTTTCGCTGAAGAGGATTCACACATTCCATCAATCAAAACACATAATCCTATCGGTAACCTAACCCATCATTTGTTACAGAACACCAGCACTATAGGAGCACACACTCCGGCAATATCCATAAAAAAATCCTGTCTTCACCGGCACGAGGTAGGATTCTTGGGTAGGGTAGGCAGTGAAGGATCCATCAGTTGTACCCTTCATTGCCCAGAAAACGAAGGATGCATTTCAAGGCCGCATTTGAAGGAGGCTTTGAATTAGGGCAGCCTTAGTCGTGCCGCTGTGATGCAATCGGTCTTCGAATGCGGCCTTCGAAGGATTTAGCATCTAAATTGGGACGCAGCAACCGTCTGACCTTATGTGTGCTCCAACAAGACTCAAAGCTAACAATACAAGTCTATCACATCTGCTGATGATCTCAAGTATCATCTCAAGTTTATGCATTGTGTTCCTGCTATATCTGCAAGAAATCCTCCCTGTTTGACTTTTACCTAAGTTTTGGTCATTGCGCCCAAGACTGATTGGGAGAATAATATCAAGTCAAGTCAAATATATTTATATAGCGCTTTTCACAATACAGATTGTATCAAAGCTGCTTCACAGTATCAATCAAGACAATATAACAGTGTTTGTTTATTCATGAAAAAAAGACAATCAAGTTTGGTAGAGCTGATCAATGGTATGATGGGTCATTTAATTTGAATATCCTAAAATATCCACAAAACTTATGGGGAAATGTGGAAATAAAATGGTTATTTATTTGGTCACACTAAAAGCATTTTAAATTTTAATATTTTTTATACATTTTCTAAACAATTAAATGGATAGTTCACTGCCACTCACCCTCACGTAACTTCAAAACAAACGACTTTTTTTTGTTTTATAGAACATAAAAGATTCAAAGAATAATCACACTGCTCTATTTCAGACAATGAAAATGGACATAGAGACCAGGAACTGTCACATTAATAAAAGGGCAAGAAGACATGATAAAATCATCATAAACGTGCTCAGTCTTAAAAATAAAGGTTCTCATACGGCATCGCTACCAAAAAAAACCCTTTTTAGAACCTTTAATTTTTTAACAGTGTATATTTCCAAGTCATCTGAACTCATTAGATAGTTTTGTGTGCCCTGAAAATCTTGCTTTATTTTCATCTCTGACATTCTCCTATAAATAACTCCTTGAGTGTTTCACAGAAGAAATACAGTCACATGAGTTTGAGTAAATTATGACAAAATTTAAATTTTTGGATGAACAATCCCTTCAAGAATTGAATGAGAATATATTTGCATAACAAAATACGGTGTCACACCTTGAACTCCATATTTGTACTCTAAGTGAGGCTGAAATGTATGAATGATGAGGTCTGTCAGTTCTGATCTGTGAGCGTGTGGCATCTGAGAGAAGATTCTGTCAGCACTCAGGTGTTACAATGAGGGGAGCCCTCATTAACCACACTAATGTGTGTCTGATCTCAGCAGTGTTGCGTGGGAAGACATAACCAGTACAGTGAGGTCTAATTTGAGATGGTCAATCTGTCACAACAAAATGTGCTGGCAGCCTGGCACACAGGCATTCATCCACCTGTAAAAGCATGTGGCGCACACACAAAGACACATATGCAAATACTGTTTTAAAGATTTGCCTTGGAGCAATCTAATAATAATTTCAGATTTGAAACAAGTGCCTATGTGAGAACATGTGTTATGAGTAATACTGATTGCCACGCATAGCAGTTGCTAAGGCAATTTTATGGTGTACCAACGCATTCTCATCCCAAGGCATCATATACTGACACTTTTGCCAATGCGTAAACATCCAACGCACATGGCACCCTTTAGCGTCAGATATTTATGGGCCAGAAGGCGCCTCCTAGTGATCTAACCCTAACCCCACCCCATACCTAAACCTACCCATGAACGAAGCGTGTTATATTGATGCTAAAGTGTGCCATGTGCGTTGGATGTGTACGCATTGTCAAAAGCATCAATATATGACGCCTTGGGATGAGAATGTGTTGGGTGTACTCAGTGGTTGCTATGGTGTTGCTAAGCAGTCGCTATGGTTTCCGTGAAGGGTTAGTTCACCCAAAAATGACTGTAATCACTGTCTTCCGGTAACGACAAACGTGAGTTGAGTTCTGACAGAAGAATGACCTCTGACCTGACGTATGGCGTAGGATGTAGGAGTAGCGTAAGCTTAGGTGAGCAGTTGCCTCTCGCGGTTCAAACTAATAGGGCTGGGCAACAAACTCATGCTCCTCTGACATTTCTCTTTAAAAATTCTCATTTTAGACTTCAAATTCATGACCAGCTTCAGTGTTCACCAATACGTCATACGTCGGGTCAGGTCACTGCTAGTTACTCCCATATTAAAGCTTGGAAGAGCCAGGATATGTTTTAATATAACTATGATTGTGTTGAAAGAACAAAGTCCTAGGATGGCTTGAGGGTGAGTGGTCATTTTTGGGTGAACTAAGGGATAGTTCACTTTGAAATAAATTTTTGATATGTTTTAGCTTACCTCAAGGGCATCCAAGATGTAGGTGTCTTTGTTTCCACAGTATTTTCAATTTTGACATTTTGAAGTTAAACCGTTGTTGTCTATCAGTCATACACTGGAGGCTAAGGGGGTCCACCAAAAAGCATGCACAGAGAAGTCAAAATTAAACATGATTTAATGACTCGTAAATGTAAGTACACATTGATGGCCTAAGACACGAAACGAACTGTTTTTGTGAGAAAACGAACAGTATTTATATCGTTTTTACCTCGTGTAATCACAGTGACGTCCAAGTGATCTGAATCAGTTGTTCAATGTCCAACTGAACCGAACTGAATCAGTTCAATGTTACGTCGGAAATGATCGCTAGCCTGTGACGTCACTCAATATTTACACGGAGATTTCGGAAGTTTTACCTTTTACTAAACATATTTAGATATACCGAAATCGTCTTTCATTGCGGTTTCCCGTATATCTAAATATGTTTAGTGAAAGGTAAAACTTCCGAAATCTCTGTATAAACAAAGAGTGACGTCGGCGCGCAAGCAATCACTTCCGCCGCATGCGCAGACCGAAGCGCCCGTGCCGTCAGATCATTTTGTCATGGCTATGATTACAAGAGGTAAAAACGATATAAATACTGTTCGTTTTCTCACACAAACCGCTCGTTTCGTGTCTTAGGCCATCAATGTGTACTTACATTTACGAGTCATTTAATCATGTTTAATTTTGACTTCTCTGTGCATGCTTTTTGGTGGATCCCCTTAGCCTCCAGTGTATGACTGATAGACAACAACGGTTTGACTGAAAAATGTCAAAATTGAAAATACTGTGGAAACAAAGACACCTACATCTTGGAAGCCCTTGAGGTAAGCTAAAACATATAAAAAATTAATTTCAAAGTGAACTATCCCTTTAAGGCTATTCTAGACTGTTGCTCAGGTGTCCTGGGTGGCCTTAGTCAAGAGAGCCAACCTCAAAGCCTCTAGAGTCCGTCCTTCAAAGTATGACTATCGGATTTTTGCCCTCTTATCTGATAACTTAATAGATTAGTGTCTATTCACTAACCCTAAGGCTTTCACTACGTATGAACAATGGCTAAAGTGATGCTTGCCTTAGCAAAGCCTGCTACTAAAATTAACATAGAAACTGAGAAATCATCATGGAAACTGAGAAAAGTTCACAGTCATGGCTAATCGTTCAGCCACACTATTAGTGTCCTTCCTGTTTCACTTATTCAGACTGGAGCTCTGAGTCTGTACTAGATGTTCTTCAGCTCTCATAGGGAACATCAAGGCGCTGTCCTTTCAGAACCATTGATTCCCTCCCTACCTCTGCTCATTCTCTCTCTCATTCTCCACAGATCGGCGGTCCCCCTGCCTGCCTCGGAGAACTGGTACAGCCCCTTCTCTCGCTCTTTCTCAATGCATTTTGTCCTTATATGGAGAGAGTGAGAGTGGCGAAAGGGATGAGCAAGAGTGTAGCTGGACCGTACTATCTGCTCATGTTTTAAGGGGGTGTTTAGAGGAGTAAGGGGAGGTGGGGGGAATAGTGATGGAGATAGTGTGAATAACGGCACCTCTTTGAGTGGCCCTGAATAAAAGGACAAAAATAGGTTTAGGATGGGGGGAGGCAAGGGATGTGATTAATATGGCTATGGATTTCTCGGTGGGATGATAGCATGTTACAGCATGTTTGTGAGGGTTATTTTCAGATGACTGTGCCGTCAGTGCTGTACTGAGGATCATTCATTGAGTGGGATTATTTGAAGACTTTTCTTTGTGTTTTTCACCACCCCCCCAAAAGCACAAACCAAATGTCATTGCAGGCGTCACAGATAAAATGCATCACATGAAGACAGGTGCAGACTTCAATGTATCACAAAAGCCCTTGGCAAGGATAAAACCAGAAGAATCCAAGGTCACAAAACCCTGCATCAATCAAGCATGCTGTCAGTTTTCAGCAGCTATAGCGATCTGTTGATAATGCTGGTAGAATGCTAGCAATGATTTCACGTGCATTTAAAGCCTTAAAGTGGGCTCTAGCATCTTACATGAGATTTTTTCGGTTGGCTGGACATTTATGGACTATTTATTTTTGTCCACAGCTCAAGGCAACTGTATGGGATGACACAATCGACCCAAAAAATAACAGACCTGGCATGAATTATGGACAGCCCAGATTTGAACTGCATGGAAATGTTTGCTCTGCTCATATAAAAAATTTTCACCAAATCGAGGTTGGGCTTTTCTGCTGAACTTGTGTTCCCCAAATTAATCTAAAAGCTATCCTTCCTTGATGAATATACCTGGGATGGCTGGCACGGGATGTATACCTGAAATATTTAAATTTACCTTTACCTAAATTTTGCTGGTGAACCTCTTGTCATGCTGGGTTATGCTAGTCTTCAGAAGGGCCCCTAAAAGATTTACTTAAAGGGCATATTTCCCCCCCAAAAAATGATAATTCTGTCATCATTTACTCATCCTTATGTCGTTACAAACCCTAATTTTGCTCATCTTCAAAACACAATCAAAAACACTTCTGAAGAGACACGATCGCTTTATGACAAATATTTAAAGGGGTGGTTGATTGCGTTTTCACTTTTTTCATTTTAAATAGTTTGTAATGTTGCTGTTGGTGCATGAACAGTATCTGCAAATTTGCAGCGCTGAAAGTTCAATGTAAGCAGAGATATCGTCTTCTAAAAATCAGGAAGTTTAATGCTTACAAAATCGACTCGATTGGGACTATGACGTTCCTGAAAATGACGATCGTAATTTAGCTCTCTGTGCTGCGCATTTACAGAAGACAGCTTCCAGAATCTCCACCAATTCAATGCCGGATTCAACAAGAAACTGTTACTAAAACATGAAGCAGTTCCAACTTTAAAACCAGAGGCAGCAGTTGTTGGGCCACAACCTGTAAGTAAAACTTTTAAATTGTATTTCCATGTATAAATGGGAAAACCATATCTCAAAAGCTAAAAAGCAGCAGTAGCATTTTCAAAAAGCAGCAAACCACCCCTTTAATTAAGGCTTTTATTCACATACAAATACTGATCGATGCACATATAAGGCCTCCCTCAGATAGCGTCAATGGCAATCTTCATTTGTGATGAACCAAAGTTTGGAACAACACAAGGATGAGTTTTTGAATTTTTGGGTGAACTAATCCTGTTATTCAATCAAAAATAGCACTCCAACGAACTCAAAGTAGGATTTAAAATGTAAAAAGCCTTAAGTCGTGGCTTATAGGGATACAAAAACCACACACTGACATATTGCCAAAAAGCCTTCAAAGTTGTGTCATTGTTTTAGGATTTAATGGCATAAAAGGAAATCTGTATTACAATACTATCAAAAATTGTCAGTGTAGCACTACTGTCCACCAACAAATATACACTTCCACCCATTAAAAACCCACTGAACTTATGGTATTGTATGAAATACTTCAAAACTTCAAAATGAGTTTGCTTGATTTAAGCAGCACTTTTTGTCATCGCATTTTGCAACGGGATCATTAGCATTAAGAGTTAAAGGATCATAATGGGATCAGTTTTGGCCTGATGGTGGCTGTATGTTACTGTTCAGTGTTGGAGTGGTGAATGCCAGAGTGCTATGATTCCCTGCAAAGGTCAAACTAAATGGTAATTAGCATGAGTCATCTCATCCATTCATAGACCTGAATGAATTATGCTCCATATGTAAACGCTGCAGGTCGCACTTCCACATTCATTACCATCAACAATCTCAAATTTCAAGCATGGAATTATTCTTGAACTGTCAGGCAAAAGAAAAGGATCCCAAACTAATTTGTCTCAGTCAAATGCATCTTGTAATTGGTTCCCTCTTTAAATAGTGACATAGACATGCATACTCTCCCACACATACACACTGAATACAGCTGTTCCGTTAGATTCAACATGTCTGGAGATGTTCACCAAACCAACACTAACAGGCAGGTTGGCAAACAGCCGTCTTCACTAGAGCAGTTCCACCCTCCATTGGAAGATTTAGGTCACTGGGCTAATATTCGCATAATAAACGGACGAGGAAGTGGAGTTTACTGAATGAGGGGGTGTTGAGGGGGGGGGTGATGTTGGGGTTACTTCAGATATAAAGGCATGATGCAATAGTAAATAGTTGGATTGTAATCAGAAATAAGGTATTATTCTGAAATCTTCAAAAGATTATTTTCCCCCTCTCGTAAACATTTATGACATTTTCAGGTTGTGTTGTTTGTGTCTGTTAGACTATTGATGTCTATAACTCAGCTGATGAAACATGGAAAATACACTACTGTTCAAAATATTAGGGCAAGTAAGTTTCTTTAAAAAAAAAAAAAGAAACTAATACTTTTAATCAGCAAGGGCACATTAAATTGATCAATAATGAGGGTAAAGACATCTATAATCTTTCAAAAGACTGTTTTTTAACACTGATAATAAGAAATGTTTTAGGAACACCGAATAGTATATAAGAATGATTTCTAAAGGATCACGTGACACTGAGACTGGAGTCATGATTTTGGAAATTTATCTTTGTCATCTGGACACCATTTTAAAAAAAAATGACAAGATAAAATTAACATTATTAAAAGTAAATGAAATATTTAAAAAAAGTACAAAATCTTAATGACCCCAAACTTTAAAAAGGACATCATTAACATTATTAAAAGTAAATGAAATATTTAAAAAAGCACAAAATCTTAATGACCCCAAACTTTGTGGCCTTACCTCTGGAAAACATACATTTCGAAAATCGTGGCATGATCTTATGTCAAATATAGCATAAATTCTAAATAAAGTACATTTAAAAAAAATATAGAAAATAAAATATAACCAATCTCCAACATAAGATTGGAGATCACTAATAAACACCCAAAAAACAAGAAACTTGTGTGATTATTTGCTATTAAATAAGTATATTATGTGAATATTTTGATTCGGTCTTGTCACGGCTTGTTTTTATAAAGCCCATTTCTCATTTCCTATCATTCACAGGCAGTTTTGTCTCACATCCAAAGTTTTAATATGTCATAAGAAAACATAAAAGAGCGGAAATAAAGATATGAGAGTATGGTCGCTCTGTTCAGGAAATTGTCAGGTGAAATCTCTCCCCTCGTTTTTTAATGTCACAATAACATTTCCCACACACCATCTCAGCAAATCTCAGTCACCTGGCAATAAGGTCTGTTTATGACATCAGCACAAAGAGACTGCTGATTTGGAGCCACTGTGGCTGTCAGTTAGCAGTGCTAATAAAAGTAGTAGAACGAAAAAAAAAAAATGTCATGGACTTACATTGAAGAAGAGACAAATCATTTCCAAACGGGCGTCACCAACGGACGTAGCTCAAATGCCTCTGGGTGCAATTGGATAGACCTAAAACCAATCAAAGCGATGAAGGAGATGACGTATGCAGAGCGAACTTGAATAAACGAGCAGACACTGATTAGCTACTTGCTCTAAGTTTATTTAAAATTAACAGCAAGACAACTAGAAGTGAATGTGCTGCCTATTAAATAAATCACACATAGTAAACAAAACCTTAACAAAAAAAACTTTGCAATGAACTTTGCAATTTAGACGCGCAAACTGCGTGCCGGTGGGGTGAGAGGTACTGTACATGCTCGGGCAGATTCGGCTTGAAATCGTTCATCCTCGGACACGACGCCGCAACAAAAAAGCGAAATGGCCAGTCTTGTGCACCCAACGAGTCATTTTTGCCGCGCACATTTTCACGCTCATGCGGGTACGTCGAGTATTAAGGCTTTACTCCGTCTCAGTGCGCGCTCTGATGGGGTAAAGAGGCACAGTCCTCTTCCGAAACATCACAAATAGTAGCAGCATCCGAAGCACCGCTAACTCCGCCTCTGTTCCTCTCGTAAGCTGATAATAGTATTTAAACATTCAAACAAAAAAAAATGTGAAAAAAATATATTTTTATAACATGGTTTTGGCAATTAGAGTTCTAATGACGGTGTTCAACTATAAAGGCCTTTCTTATTTCTTATTCGTGAATCGGTGGCTCTGAATTGTCAAAACACCATTCAAACTGCTTGCTACGGATGCTAAAAAAAAAACAGAAAATTGAACCCGATTAGATTTTTCTTTATGACGGACGAAAGTTTTGGAGGCAGGATGTAAGCGTAACTGACATAACGGGAGGTCGTATTTATTTTTTTAACGTGCGAAAATTTCGTACGCGAATTTCGGACTCAGTATGCAATGGCCTTAACAGTCACACCCCTAGTTCCACGGCGGCATCCATCTTTGTAAAGTGTAAATGTACAAAATATGCCTACCGTCATCATGTAAAGCCTGCCCCAACGTTTCTAATTGGTGCCGCGATTTCGACGAATTAGAAATGGGCTTGAATGAGCTCTTTGCCAGACTAACTTCCAGAGCAAATCTAAATTTGGCGGAAATTATCTGGGTTTTCCCAGGCTAAAGGTTATATGCTAAAGGTTAAATAGGCAAAATTGCAATGCTCAATATGGTGGTAGAAGTCCCACCTTCCAAATAAGAGCCAGCAATTTTGTTTTCTGTCACGATTCGAGCATTTAGAAACAATATTTATGAGAAAGTTGTTGTCGGATTTCATTAGTAATTTCAAATATGAAATTCAATCGGTTTTTTTTGAGAATTTGAAGTTTCCCTTATTCAAAAAGATAGGAGCTGCACTTGCATGTCCGAGAAGCGTTTCAAAGATGGCCACCGAATGACTTGTCTTATTAAAGGCACTTTGCCTAGAATCAGATGTCTTTTGCACATGCATCTGAAAATAAATCTTGAATCCATTTTCAAAATTCACAACCAGGAGTTCAACAACTGTGACAAGACAATTGCACATTAACACAGAAAGAATATGTGAGCAAGTCTGAAAGTGAAACCTCACAACATCCTCTTATTGAGAAGAGCAGCCTGACAGGAAGGCTTATATCTATAATTAGATATACATTTGTCTGACTCTTTTTTAATGCACTACCATTACTGGTGGAGGCTCACACAAGAGGTAAGCATGTTCACACTCACACACAATGCACTCCTCCACACACTCTTGTTCTTCTCAATTTCGACAAAACATTTTCTTCTACTTTTCCACAAAGCATGAGTCACCCACTGACATATCTGAACACTATGCCGTCTTCTGACAGCACCTGAATGAGGTTTTGATGCAATTAAAGTTAACTCTGTTAAACTGGAACCTTCTCATCAGAAAAAGAAAAACACTTTAGTTTTTAGAGCTTTTAGTCTGTTAGCCCCAAGTACCACAGCGTTTGAGGGATAAGGCGGCCCGGTCATTCTCAACTTGGCAGCAGCGAAGCATAGATTCCTGCACGGGCATATGGGTCCGGCGACTCACGTCTTGGAAGAGCGGGAATCCCTCCCTGCTCCCCTCCTGGACCTTAACGGCATTAAACAGCGGCAGTGACGAGCCTCTATTCGATTCAGGTGTGCCTTATCACACGCTGCCAATCCTGGGCTGTGAAATCGCCCCCTATACCCCAAAATAGGGCATTATTTAAAGGGACAGCCATTTGTAGTCGTGCTGCCGAAACCATAGAGGTTTCATAGAGAGTAAACTCACGTTACTGAGTGGACTCATTCAATCCTACATTGGGTCACAAGTCCACACAGCAGAGCCCCTTTCACACAGCAACATGACATCATGACTTTTGCGTAAACATATCTCTACGCATTTTGAGCGATCCGCGTGTATGTCTACGCCATTAACGTCCGAGTGATTCCGCGTGTCTGTACACACCGTCAAATGTCCGCGCGAAACGAAGCAAAATGTAGATCTACATCTGGGGAGCGATCTTTTTTTTACTAGTCATAAACGCCATTAACCCCAGTGACAGTTAGGTTTAAGGACGGGGTTGAGGTAAGTCATATATTTATATATACAGTAATAACGTTAAGTCAACGGCGTTCATAAACACGCTGAAAAGCGATTATGCGTCTTGATGGCACGCCAAAAATGGAAATACGAATTGGCGTGTCATACACACGCTACTTCATGAGATCAGTCTGCACACAGAGATTCTGGAAAATAAACTGATAATGTGTCCTGGGATTTGTCCCAGGATCTTTTGATTTTGGTTCTTTTACACGGTCCATGATTTTCTGGAATCAGTGTGTGCGTTCACAAATATCCCACAAAGACATGTGACATCGATGGGAGCTGTCTCTGCAGCTTCTTAAGTTTGCTTGATCTGACGTTTGTGCATTTTTTTTCTGATTCAATCATAAACTAGCGCATCGTGTACCGTTCAACTAAGCTGGTGAACGATCTCAGCGTCAACGTCATCACTACGACAGACCCCTTATGGCATTGGTCCTGCCTTTTGTTCACACAGTGCGAGATCCCAACAATGTTACTAGGTCCCCATCCCAGGATCAATCCCTGGGCGTGTTTGCGTTCGCACGCAAGGTACTCTTGTAATTCTATAGCAATTTTCTAGGGATCAACGCTACATGTGAAAACGGCTCATATGCTCAATGGCTAGAGAATATCCATAATGCTAGTCGAACGGATTCCCGCGCATCGCGGGTTGAATTAATTCCTGTCTCGCCAGAAGATGGCGCCTGCAGCTGAATCAAAAAAAAAAACATACTCCAATAATCTTTGTTTTACCGACAAATACAAAAAAAATCTCAGCAAATCCAGTACCCAGGTTTGCAATATGCCTTTTACATCTGAGGCGCCATCATCAGTCCTGTGCTGGTCTACATAGCTGAATGTCTTTATGTAGCCTATACAACAGTGGTTTGAATCGTGTGACCACCACAAACAATAGCTATTCTGGCCACTTAGACGTGCCTCATTTCACCTTCCCCATTAGCACGGCGACTCATCACCTTTTCGGAGGGGACACGTCCATGTCACCCACCAACACAAACACACACACACCTGATGTAGCCTGAAGGAGAAGGGTTAATTCCCCCCACCCTTATATACACAAACAAACAACACTCGTGCAAACCATCCGTTTGCATACTCGCACCCCCTTCCCACCCCCCCCAGCAGTCAGTTGTTAGTCAGGGGGAGGGGGTGTGAAGGGGAGAGGCTAGCAGAGGTCTTTGTGAGAGAGAGAGAGAGAGAGAGAGAGAGAGAGAGAGAGGGGGGAACAGAGCGTTCCATTTCTCATAGATGAGCAGCTGCTAGGCAGGACTGTCTTGAAAGCAGAGAGACAGTGAGAGAGACCATTTGGTGCCTGAACGCGAGCGAGGGAGGGGGCGAGAGAGACGCACACACTCAGCGTGAGCCTGTGGTTTAAGTAGACACTAACCGTGCGTTTAGGGAAACCCACAGTCTCAGCTCCCTGGGATACAGGAGTTTCTGGCCCTGCTCTTTTTCCCCTTTTCATTCTTTTATTTTACTCCCTCCATCTTTTCTCTTCTTCCCTTTGCCTACGGAAAGCGCTGGACCAGTTTTCTCCCTGAAACACGCCAAGCCGGTAAGAGGGCACTCTTAACTATTTCTGTTTCCCGCTTTTTGTGTGTCAGTGTCTTTTTCTGCTTCGTTCATCCTCATTGCTTGGGTAGAGAGAGATGCTGCTGATGTTCTAGCATGATACCTAGGTGATGCTGTACCGGCATCCATCGAAGCCGGCTTATACTGGGACTGGGTGCGGAAGAAGGAGGGATTGGAGGAGAGGGAAGGGGGTGTTCTACTTTTTCAGCCCCAAGATCGGTCAACTGGGGCTCGTCCTCTTTCACTGCAGCACATGGCAGAATGCACACATCGACACACAAACACACGTACACCTATTAGTCTAACCAGTACTCAACCTCTGATATTAAGGAGGTGTTATGGATGTTCTCGTTGATCAACCCTTTTGTGGACATAGAAGCGCCTTCCGTTTAGGCAGAGTGATCTTCATAGAGATGACATTTTATTCCCTGGAGACATGCAGAGGCATTTGTTGTAAACGATAAACCACACAGGGCTAATTAGGTTGCATGCATGTGTGCAGCGTGTGCATTGTTATAGCTAAAAACATGTAGCATGTGAACGGCTGAGAGAAATGAATGAAATCATGAATGGAGAGATGAACCACTCCTTTTTTCGATTAGTTCTCGTTCTCATGAGCGGGATATGGGAGAGGAAATTCACACCTGAGTGGGGTGGGGGGGAAGAAAGAGGTAGATGTATGAATGAAGCCCTAGAATATGGAGTCTGGTCATATATGTCCGGAAATGAAAGCTTTCGATTGTAAAAAAAAAAAATCAGGTTGGGTGAATACAAGATCTGTAATTTACTGAATATTTAATGCAAGTGTAAAGAACAGCTTTATATAATCATTATACAAAATCATTGTTTTTTTTTTGCACAATTAAAATTTGTGTTAACTTGAATTATACAAAATTTGATGTGTAATCTACTCATCAAAATGCACATAAATTTAGTTGACAGCTAAATGTAATGCATATGTGCATATTGGGTAGGTATTTATTTTATGAATACTTGAAATGCTTCTTAAACGAAAAAAGTTCTGAGTTTTATCTTTAAATCACTATAAGCCTCATTAGTTTGTGTCAGTACCACACACATCAAGATGTCAGTTTAGCAAAAAAAAAAGTGCTTTACCCTAATATGAAATCAATCTGAGGCTGAAAATGTATTTACTTGTCTGTTGCTAGGACACTCCCTTTGAACATTTTATACGAGGCCTCTGATTGGCTGCAGCCAATGATGCAAGTTTCTCACCCCAAATCTTTCCTCTTCGCCCATGGAAACATGCCTGTCTGCATTTCTTCCTTTCCTTCTCTTTACACATCCATGTCATAGATCGTCTGAACCTTGTGTCCATCCAGCATCTCGCTAACCCTTCTTTGTTTCAATCAGGCTAGATGGATAGAGGGGTGCTGATCCCTTTCTCTTTGTTGTATTCTTATTTCAGAAATATCTAAAAAATAAATCTACAGGCTGTAAGAAAGAAAAGCATTAAAGCTCAATACAGTTGCAGTTCATTCTCAGCGTTGATGTGTGATTTCTGCGCCAGTGCTGGTGGCAGAGACTCTGACCCCCACCGTCACATGAGCATTATATATGTGCTGTACTGTAAGTGGGTCAGTGTAGAATATGTGGCATGACATGTGTCTCAGGCAAGTGGCCTGAAGCTGGACAGTCATAGAGCGTGGGAATTAAGAGAGAAGGGGGCTGAATTGTCTTTGCTAACCTTGTCAAAAGGTTCCATCATCTCCACTGCAGCTTGACCCATGCCTTCATAATGCATATGTATCAAGCTCAGAGGCTGAATATCGTGTAGAATACAAATAAGACTTTTTTTTTCTCTAACACTCTGTAGTATTAGACCTTTTTTATAATACTGATATCACTTCAACTATTTAGCTTCACTTACCAAACGAAACTGTTATCAAACAGGTTTTCCCTTCACACCAAGAACGTCTTTTGTATTACTTAAGGGACAGTTCGCCCAAAAATTTACCCTCGACAAATCTTCAAAACACAAGATTTTTTGAAAAATGTTGGGGTTCAAGCAACAGCAGATCCCATTGACTTCCATTATATGGACAAAAAAAAAAAAAAAAAACAGACGTTGCGCATCTGTATGTGGAGTCATGTATGATTTAAAAGGAACACCTCGCCAAGCGATTTTTAGCTTAGAGCCATTTATCTCCATGAAAATGGTGACATCTTTCATGAGAGGCCTAATGGATTAACTTTGAAACAGCAATAAAACACAAGGCTAATTTTAAACAACCTGATAATACGAACCAAATCGAACTAAATCCTTAGAGCTATCAAAATGCTGGATTAATGTCTACACCGCTAACTTCAGTTCAAAAGACATTTCAAATAAAAAGATGAGGGATTACAGAGCCATTCTGAAGTGCAAAGGCACACATACTATTTTTGTATTTTTTTTTTTATCCCTCTCTGATCCCCTCTTAAAATCCCACTATACTTTCACTTTAATGACTTTAATGACTTACAGGAATAATATCACAAAATTTGCCAATGGATCTCATGGCATATTAATGAAGTTTCTAAAGGAAGCTTAAAAATTTGTCTCGCTAAACGAGGTCAGGCTCTTTATCAAACTTTCTTTTAATGCTTATAATTAATTGAAAGAATTTGCAACTTCATTTACCCTCAATGTGTTCAAGTGTAAGGAACATAATTGTGATTGATTTAGCCATTTTCAAGATCAGTGTCTCGCTTCAAGTGCATGTTGGCACTAATCCTTCAAATAAATGAAGCTCCATTTTCTTACGTACACATGTACATTGCTCAGAACATCTGTCAGAGGAAATGGTTACTGATACTATATTAGGTCATGGTGACCGGTCCACATTTTGATTTCCTACAGGCCTGAGGTGAGAGCAAAGGCTGAGACAGCGCTATACGATATGGTATGTCTATCTAAAGTATCTGCATATAGGTCAGACACTTTACACTGATGCAGACTCTTTCAGAAGGACAATAATGTATCTAGATTACAGAAGATAGTTTCAGGACCTTTTTATGCTTTTGCATGCATTTTATGATCAGTGCATCACAGCCTTCGGAAATATGAGAGCTGCAAAGGTATGTTTAAACTCAGTGACCATTGCCCTGATGTCTAGCATGCTGTTATATGGAAACAGCTTGCATACATTTTAATACTTAAATGATTAAGTGATTAAAATATCCAAACAGAATAGCGAAAAATGACTATCCTTAAAGGCTGGTTCACAATATTGGGGCAGTGAGAACTGCCATGCAAGACAGAGACTTGTTTTTTTTTGTAGACAGGCTCTGAGGGGTAGAGGCAACGTGAGTGATGGTAGAGCTGATACACAGTTTCTCATCTCCTCTTATCTATCTATCTGCCCTGCAAAATCTGAGCAGCGAGAAAATGGAAGTTGCTGCCAGACATCCCACCAAAACCTTTAATGAGCAATCAGAAGCTTGAGGAGCAAGTTAACACAAATCCGAATATCCTCGCTCCAAGTTTTTAAACTGGGTCATATTTAAATTTCCATTAGTTATGGACAAGCCTCATTGTACCTCAATGCTCAGGTATTTAAACGATGCCAAATTGGCACTAAGGGGTCTAAAGTGTGCCAATTAAACATCCCCCACACCATTCCACCACCGCCACCAGCCTGCACAGTGGTAACAAGACATGATGTGTCCATGTTCTCATTCGGGTTACGCCAAATTCTGACTCTACCTTCTGAATGTCTCAACAGAAATCGAGACTCATCAGACCAGACAACATTTTTCCAGTCTTCAACTGTCCAATTTTGGTGAGGTCTTGCAAATTGTAGCCTCTTTTTCCTATTTGTAGTGGAGATGAGGGGTACCCGGTGGGGTCTTCTGCTGTTGTAGCCCATCCACCTCAAGGTTGAGTGTGTTGTGGCTTCACAAATGCTTTGCTGCATAACTCGGTTGTAACGAGTGGTTATTTCAGCTGCCCCATTCTCCTCTGACCTCTAGCATCAACAAGGCATTTTCCCCTACAGGACTGCCGCATACTGGATGTTTTCATCCCTTTTCACTCCATTTTTTGTAAACCCTAGAAATGGTTGTGCGTGAAAATCCCAGTAACTGAGCAGATTGTGAAATACTCTGGCACCAACAACCATGCCACGCTCAAAATAGCTTAAATCACCTTTCTTTCCCATTCTGACATTCAGTTTGGAGTTCAGGAGCTTGTCTTGACCAGGACCACACCCCTAAATGCATTGAACTGCCATCTGATTAGATAATTGCATTAATGAGAAATTCAACAGGTATTCCTAATAATCCTTTAGGTGAGTGTATAAATAATTATTGTGAAAGGTTTATACAAAAAACTGTGGTGTTCACTAGTATAAATCTGCATCTTAAAGCAAAGTCATCTGATAATCACTGCTTTAAGATTCTTATTTCTCATATTTTGATTCAGGCTACCCTGATAAAGATGTTTTAGATGCTGATCTTCGGTTTGCTATAGTGTGTTGATGTCCCAGTAAGACTACTTTGCTCCACCAACTAGAACGACCAGCATAAACCAGCTTGAGCCATTGGATGTTGGTCCAGTTCAGCTTGGACCATTCATGTTGGTCTTTTCCAAATGGTTCTGAACTAAGACATCAGGTGTGATGGGCGCTTTATTCCAAGGAGACTGCAAGTGTTCTTGCTATATTTAGCGACTGGTTTTGCTCCCTGACCTTGAGCAGGTGTGCTCCACAAGGGGAGCAAGGCGGCAAGAGAAAAGAGTAAAACAGACACAAACTGGCAAGACGTTGTTTGCTTGACGAGCTGCCAGAATGGCTCAGTCACACCAACAGCAGTGATGACGTGTAAGGGTCTTTTGTTTAAACGTCTCAAAGGATCAACAGAGTGATATCCCAATGCACGGGGCACGTGCCAGTGTTAAAATCTTTGGGTAATTCTCTAATTGATACTTTCCAGTGTTTCACCAACAAACTTTCTACTAAAATCATAGCTAAACTCTCAGCGGATGTTCATCTTTCAAAAACAAGATAAAAATGAGTCTGAGGATAGATTTTAGTTATTACGGATCTGGATATTGCCACTGTATTTCTACTGAGAGGACAATGGAGCAAAACAGTGAAATCAAAAATCCATTTATCAACTCGTGACTGTTCGTTTGATGTTAGCTCATTGTTTTGCTAATAAGGCTCTAAAAATGCAATTCATTGGAAAATTCCAAAATCTAAAGATTCATTTTGCTCTATAATTAAATTCCAGTCATCAAAAGGAATGAGCAAAAAGATGAGAGATTCTCTACGATCAAGACTTTTGTCTCCCGTCAAGCCCTTGAGCAAAGGCACACAATGCTAATTTGCAATTGCCCTCCGTGCTATTCTCCGGTCTCAGCCTTTTTTCTTCCAGCGCCGTGGATGGAGAGAGCGTGGGGGAGGGGTGGCGGTGGAGAATTGTTCCTCTCTTTCTCTCTCCTCTTTCCAGTTCCTGCACTAGCATGTTTTGCTGTTCTCCAATGTTGGCATAGGTGACAAGGGGTCTGATGATGGCAGAGCATCCTCAACCCTGTCAGCTGTAGCATTGGATTTCCATTCATTCGCTTCATTCGGCCCTGCCGCTGCCATCTCCCATCAAGCCCAGAGGCGAGCTTACTGTCAATACCGATTTCTCTTTGAGGACCCGCCGTGCTATGCTAATGCTATCTCCACACACACACTGCAAGAGCTTTAACGAGGCCCATTAAAAAGTTGGATGTTCATGTCATGGACAGGAAGTGAGAGGGATAGGCAGAGTGAAAAAGGAGAAATCATCACTACTATTATTCCCTGACTTCCCTTGTGAAAAAGAAGTACACTTTAGCATACTTTTGAAAAAAGTATGCAGAAGTAATACACTTTCAGTAAATACGTGTGCCAACTGAATTCAATGTGTTCAAACATTTAATTGTATGTTAATTGTAATTAGCTGGAAAATGTTTGACCCACTAGTTGTAGGACTCAAGTATATCTTTACATGTAATTTCATCATTCTATTGTCTTTGAATCATGGCTAAATTTTACAGAATTTAACGAAACCCGACAATAAAAATTAAAGAGCTTTTTGCCATTTGTTCATTTCTTTTCATTTCATTTTTTGAAAGTGCTTCTGTGTTTTAAGTATATTAATGAGTCATTTTTGATAATGGCAGTACACTCTAAAAAATGGTTCATTGGCTTGTAATCATAGGGGAACCAATATACCACCCATCTTTGTGATATGGTGCTACGTAGAACCATAAGAGGTGCCATAGAGCATGTTAACCACCCCAGAGAACCGCTGAAGAACCAAACTGGGCTTAACAGGTTCTGATGAACTCCTGAATAACCTTTTTTTAGAGTGTACTGTGCAGTTTCTCCCACATCCATGTATAATAACTTTATGAATTTAAATCATAAATAAATGAAGCCCCCTCTGAAGGCACATACCGATCAAACAGATGGCTCATTCAAGGTTGATAATGTGTAGGCTTGGAGGCTTTTTACTCTACTTTGAGAACAGCATTTTCACATATTTAAAGGATTAGTTCACCTCAAAATGAAAATTTACTCACCCCAGTGCCATCCAAGATATCCGTGGACTTCTTTCCTCAGTGGAAGAGAAAATACGTTTTTTGAGGAAAACATTTATGAATTTTTCTTCGAATAATGGACCAACGTTTTGAAGTCCAAATCAATGGAGCTTCAAAGTTCTTCAAAGTTCACGATCTCAGCTGAGGAAGAGTACATATTACAGTACTTCCCCAAAAGGTACTGATATGAGCATTTAAGGGGCATATAAGGTACTGCCCCAATGAAAAGCTGTAGCACATTTTTTTGTGACAATTCAGAGCAGACTGTTTGAAATCTGAACAACCAATGAGATTTCCAGTCCGTTGGTGAGCCTAAAGCTTCAAAAACTGAAAATAAAGGTGACATTAGTGCAAATGGAACTATAAAATAACGTTAAAAGCCTTGTGTAAAGACTGAATGCTGAAGAGAACATCTGTTCCAGTTTCCTCAGAGAGCTCTTTATTGTAATGCAAGTCCTTTAGATTAAGTCCTTTTGAAGTTACTTTGACCTGACACAGCATTGTTAGGATGTCACTGGCAAAGGTCAGAGTTCATTAAGAAATTCTTGACCTTATGTTTTGTTCACTGTGACATGTACATAAGTCAATACCAAGTACAAACCATTACAACTTTATCCTCTTACATTAAAACACTCTTTTTCTTCTGGGGGTGGACAGGTTTGATCTATGCACTAGGTATGGCCTCAAAGACATTTCTGGGTCCCAGATGACCCTGGATGACCCTGTCCTCAGCACGGTCATTAAGTCTGAAATCCCCCAATGCTGAAGTGAATTTAATTGCAGGTCATATACCGCAGGCTGGACTATATTGAAATTCCACAGCATGCATCCAACACGGTTATAAAGATTATCACTGTAAAAAAAACATTTTCATGATTTGTAATCACAACATTTTTTCTTTGGTCAAACCAACTTAAATAATTTATATAGTTCAGATAACTTAATATTTTGAGTTTCTGATGACTAAATCAATCTCTTTCATTGTTTTAACTCAATTTTTCCATTTCTAAGAACTAAGAATTAAGGCAACCAGGTTACATAATTTTTTAAGTTAAACCAACAATATTGCATTACAGTGTAGCTACTTTATAGAAAAACAAATGGTTATACGCTGCCATTTAAACGTTTGAACAGTTGAACGGTGTTTTATATATTTTCATAATCAGTGTGTTGCTGTTTTTTAAAGGTAAAGCAAAATTTCATTGCTTGAGTCAATGACACAAGACACAATGTTTCCTTTCTGGGTATTTTAACAACTTTAAACAGTAGAATGGATTCCGAGTCAGCCTGCATCATGTTGGTGTGGTAAATGATCCCCACATATTATTGTAGAAGTATCAAATCAGTCATAAAGCCACTGCAGTGAGCAGATAGCTTTGTGTGCTGTGATGCACAATGTGCTGCACACTGCCTCAGATTTATGAGAGACATTGCCGCATAATGCATTGAGCTAACCATTTACGTGGCTCCTTATGTGAAGGGTTATACTGGGGTGGGCGAGTGTGTTTGCTGGATGTAATGATAGATTGGTGGCCGGCCCTGCCACTCAAGAAATGAATCAGATTGTGACCTGTCAAACATATATAATATATCCCTCCCCAGAGGTTTATCACTTTATTGTCTGCCGGAGTGACTGCTTTCAAACAAGCCTCTGTATGTAAGCACAGCCATAACCTTAATAACATAGCATAACATATGACCCTGCCATATTGTTCACATTCTGAGCCTTTTTCTCTGAATTCAACTAATCTGCCTTTATTTTTCGTCGTTTCTCTCAGGTAGTGGAGGCTGATGCTGTGATACACTGCAGGAGAAACATACAGGCTCTCATTTGATGCAGTGAAGTGCTCTGTGAGGAAAATCGCAAGCAAAGGTAAGAACCGAAAGCAATGCGGCCGCATTCGCCAAGTCATTTGGATAGAAGGCGAAAGCCTCGGAAGTGTCTA
This sequence comes from Pimephales promelas, assembly GCF_988280905.1. Taxonomy (NCBI): domain Eukaryota; kingdom Metazoa; phylum Chordata; class Actinopteri; order Cypriniformes; family Leuciscidae; genus Pimephales; species Pimephales promelas. The sequence continues at coordinate 28,432,936 of NC_142786.1, read as the reverse complement.
AAAGCAACTGTTTTCCATCTGCCCACTTTGTGATGGTGCAGATATGGGCTACTTCTCGGTTTCAGCACAAACAGCAGAGTCACAACTCTAATCAAAAATAGCCTACGAACAGATGCCATGCAGAAACATTTATAGGCATTCGTTTCGTCCCTTCATCTCTTTACATGCAGTAATATAATCATGAACAGATATGTGAGACAAAAGCTTTACTGTTAAAGTTATGCAACATCCTGGATGTGATTTTACAATAAATATGCATTTCCCTGACCAGGTCTGAACTAGTCTGAACAGACCAGAAAGAGACAGTGTGATATTGCTGTAAGCACAAAAATTTCTTTTTAGTTTCTACCTCAGTCAGTTGCAATGGTTTTTTTTTTTGGTTTTTTTGCATTGTTTTTTGGTCAGCCCAACAAGCTTCCACCAGGGTCACTTCCTAATAACGAAGTACACCAGGGCTCTGTTCTCAATATTTAGTTCTACAAAGTCAGCTTTACTGAATTACCTTTCTTTTTTTAGATTAAACCCACATTTTAATATAACCTATACCTTTCATTCAGAAAAAAAGCAAAAAGAGTGGGTATTTTAAAACTCAGCAGAGGAGATGTTTCGCACACAGGAAACTACAGCTAGAGAGTTCAAGGCATAGTTAAACCCATGCACTAGTTCATGCCACCTTTTCTCCAACCTCTCACCCTTTCAAAACCAAGCGTACACATGCAGTGTCACCACAGAGAAACGGTTTAACCAGGCTCTTTTAAATTAAGCCCTGCCTTAAAATAGCAGTCAGAAAAAGAGAAGTGTGAAAAGAGCAGAGCGATGTTGAACGCAGAGCTGCAGAGGGGACCGTTGGTAAGGCTGAGAGGGTTCCTGTGGGGCTGTACGGCACCGACCGCATTAAGACGGACTCTTCACAGCTGGGCTCAGGGACAGCTCTGGAGGAGGAGTACTGGGAGGAAGAGGCTGAGATAGGAGTAGGAAACGGAGACGACTAGCACAGTGAGGCTTTAAGGGAAGTTGGAAGAGGGAAGGCAATCATTTGTTGACTGGTAAGTAATGGACAGCTGGATTTTTGTTGACATGACAGCTGCAGAAGATTAATTGCAGGTTGACGCTTTTTGAGTGAGAGCTTTGGTTAGACACGATTGATGGAACTGAGGTTTACGTCACAGTTTACTCACTCAATAGACAGACGGACAGATAGACAGACAGACGGACAGACAGACAAAGCAACTGTCTGATAGACAGATAGATGAGACGGACATATAGATAGATGACAGACAGACAGACAGAGATATAGATAGATCGATAGATAGATGAGACAGACAGATAGACGAGACAGACAGATAGATGACAGACAGGCAGGCAGATAGACAGGTAGACAGATAGATATATGACAGATAGATGAGACAGACAGACAGACAGACAGACAGACAGATAGATAGATAGATAGATAGATAGATAGATAGATAGATAGATAGATAGATAGATAGATAGATAGATATTATGATAGATAGATGAGACAGACAGATAGATGATAGACAGATAAATAGACAGACAGACACAGACAGATAGATAGATAGATAGATAGATGACAGACAGATAGATAGATAGACAGATGACATACAGATAAATAGACAGACAGATACAGGCAGATGGATAGATAGATAGATAGATAGATAGATAGATAGATAGATAGATAGATAGATAGATAGATAGATAGATAGATAGATAGATAGATAGATAGATAGATAGATAGATAGATAGATAGATAGATAGATAGATAGATAGATAGATAGATAGATAGCAGACACACAGATAGATAGATATAATGATAGATGAGACAGACAGATATATGACAGACAGATAAATTGAAAGACAGACAGACAGACAGACACAGACAGACAGATAGATGCCAGACAGATAAATAGACAGACAGACAGATAGATAGATAGATAGATAGATAGATAGATAGATAGATAGATAGCAGACACACAGATAGATAGATATTATGATAGATTAGACAGACAGATATATGACAGACAGATAAATAGACAGACAGACAGACACAGACAGACAGACAGATAGATAGATAGATGACAGACAGACAGACAGACAGACAGACAGACAGATAGATAGATAGATAGATAGATAGATAGATAGATAGATAGATAGATAGCAGACACACAGATAGATAGATATAATGATAGATGAGACAGACAGATATATGACAGACAGATAAATTGAAAGACAGACAGACAGACAGACACAGACAGACAGATAGATAGATGCCAGACAGATAAATAGACAGACAGACAGATAGATAGATAGATAGATAGATAGATAGATAGATAGATAGATAGCAGACACACAGATAGATAGATATTATGATAGATTAGACAGACAGATAAATAGACAGACAGACAGACACAGACAGACAGACAGATAGATAGATAGATGACAGACAGACAGACAGACAGACAGACAGACAGATAGATAGATAGATAGATAGATAGATAGATAGATAGATAGATAGATAGATAGATAGATAGATATGTTTGAGGTCCTCTTATATAGGCTGTTATATAGTTTAGACTTGGATTTGGCTGGTAGCTTATGAAAGCCTCAGACTGACGCGAGAGGCAATGTGGTCCAGCCATGGAAACAGGGCTCTACTGGTGGTTGCCAGGAGACAGGCAGAAGGGGGGATACTGCCTCTTAAGTGATAAACAGGCTGAGAGGAGCCATCTTTGCCTTGTGTGCCATACGCAAAAGATAGGGCTTGATATGGAAGGTTTAGAGGGCGAAATATTAAACAGTCATTGATTTATTACAATCTTATTACAAACACTGTCCATTTGCACATTTGTGTCTCTTGGGGAAGGATAGGTTTGTGCTATTATCAATGCCATGATAATCCAGCTATTTTATTACTTGAATGTTTCTAAATAGCATTGTGACCAAAATTATTCCTCTCATGCAAGCTATTACCAAGAGAACCTGCAACATTTAGTGTCTATTACTAACTGCAATTGATATTTAGCATATGCAAATTGAACAAACTGAGCAAACAGAACAGTTATGTTGATAGTACAACATAATGGTCTAACCAAATGCAATGTAATAAAGCAATAAACACCAAATGCATGTTTTTGTCCAAACCAGCTGTGAATGTGACAAGCAACAAGACATTTTGTCAATTTCTATTTATGTCACGCTGGGCAGCCCCACCCACAGAGAAATCTCATTGGGCCAAAATCTGATTTTCAAGCATTGCATCATAGCAATTTCACTTTCAGTATGGATCAAATTCACAGGAAACTAGCCACAGCTGATTACACAGTGTTAGCTTGAGTCACACAATAGTAAATCAACCACCAAAAGGTGTTTGTATCTGCCTGTGTGATAAAACACGATTAGTGATTTCTGCTCGATTTCCTTGCAACACACAAATGCTGCATTGCAACAAACAATGTGACGAAAGAAAAAAGACTAACATTATATTAACATTGTTGTGTTGCTAATTTAATTGTGACTGCTATTTTGAAAAGGACATTGTTGAACTGTTGTGCAATGTCAATGTGTGGAGACCGTAAGTTAAGTGTAATTTAAAGATGGATGAAGTTCGCTATCTGTCTTGTGTGTTTCGGTACTTAATAACTGACAGACACCACAAATTGTCGACGAGGCTTAGGATTTTTTTGCCTGCTATTGTTGGTCACAAAGATGGTTGTTGCTAATGTGCCTATCCCGAGTTTATGCCTGCCTTACCCCAGCGAGCCTGCTATGCCGTGCGGCACATGGCTTCCGATTTTTTGAAAATGATCTATGGGTTATTGACGATACAGGGTATGCCTGACTGGACAAAAGACGAAGAGCTGTACTGCTTCAATGCCTCGGGACAGAGGGACAATGGATTTTCTACCCTTTGCCAACACATGTACGATATATGGATGCATTGAAAGCCTATTTCGTGGTTACTTCCGTAAACGCAGTCAGGTGACAATACAATGTTGCTTTGCTAGAGCTTGTTGTTTCATGTGAGTTCGGTTAGTAGAGAATGTGCTTAGCCCACGAATAAATGAGAGACTTTTACTAGAAACTGATCTTACACTGGACAGAGTTGTTATAGCAAGCCATACCTATTTTGGGATGTACCTATTTTGCCCCTGTGGGTAAAGCATTTCTCTCTACATACAGTTTATGTGCTCCGGTACACTCACCACTGTTTCGCCAAAGAGTTACAAGGCTGTCATACAAATTGGAAAAGTACACTGATGCTACAGTAGGTGTTCATTGTTTCCAGGATAGGGATAAAGTGAGGGTACGGAACCCTTTGCATGTTCTTAAAGGACACAGAAAGTTTACTGATCCTCTCATGGCTGCCAAAAGCCTTAGTGTTGGAAAGACATGGAATGCTCCAGCTCGTTCTCATCCTTTAGCGTCATATGTGACGCTATATGACAAAACGGCCAAATACTACGCACATGGCACCCTTTATCGTTAATATAACACGCGAACCCAAGGCATCATAAATCCTTTAGCGTAATATGAGACTACCCTACCCCACCCCACACCTAAACCTACCCATCACAGCGCGTGTTATATTAACGATAACGGGTGCCATGTGCGTAGTATAGTGCCGTTTTGTCATATAGCGTCACATATGACGCTAAAGGATGAGAATGCGTTGAATGCTCTCACTGCATTTCCAAAAAAAACTGATCATGTGCACACTCATGCCACTAGACCTAAACGTGATATTCGAAAGTCTAGCTGGTTAAATTACTATAGATTATCTTATTAGATTTTCTTGTGGTGGGAGGTGTGTTAAGAGTGAGGAATCTGCTCAAAAGAACATCTGAGCCAACCCGATCTCACGGTAATTCATACGAGGTGGCTAAATCGTACAAAATTCATACGAATATGTACGTTTTTTTGCTAAATCGTACATATTTTACAAGTTGGCCAATTCGTATGATTTCGTATGAATGATCTACATCTGACCCCGCCCCTAAACCTACCCATCACGTGGGTTTAGACAAATCGTACAAATTCGTAACATGTTGGATGTTCTGAACATGTTGGATAAATTTCCCCCCCGCCCGTCATGTTTGTGGTCTCTCACATTTTGAAAATCGAATACGATTTTTTTTTACAATCTTTTATGGCGCTTTTCCATTACCAGTACCAGCTCGACTCAGCTCGCTTTTCGCTCTGTTTTCCATTGCAGACCGTACCGCCACAAATAGTACCCGGTCGTCATAGCAACACCTTCCGTTCCTCGCAGCCCCATCAAGCTCTCGCTGGATCCTCTCTTCGACAACCAAACAAAGGAAAGTCTGCACCTCCTCGTTTGACCACGCCGTATTTTCTTCCGAGTTGCCATAATAATAGTAGTTAGTTTAGTAACTATCTCTGGCCAAACTATTTAAGAATGACAGGGATATTCTGGATACTCCATCTGGCGCGTGCAATGATGACACAGTGTATGGAGAAAATTCTCTCTGGCCAATCAGCAGTCGGCATTGTTTTCACGTCACATTTTAGTACTGGCTCATCTCGCTTTAGCTCGCTCAGAACCTCGCCGTACCCGAAAGCAGTTACAGGTACAACTTTTACACAGTGGAAAACCAAACAAAGGCGACCCGAGTCGAGTCGAGCTGGTACAGTGTAGTGAAAAAAAGCGTCATTAGTGTGGGCCAGCCTTTAGATCTTATTTGCGTTCTAGATTGTTTGCATTGTTGGCGCAACTATTCGGTTCTCTAAAAAAGTGGGAAAACGGATTGTACGGGAATTGTATTGCGACTGGTATTTTGAATAGGAAGACTGAACTGTTAAACTATTGTGTAATGACGTAATGTGTGGAGAATGGAAGAGTGAACAAGATGGATGAAGTTCGCTACTCCTGTCTTGTGTGCTTTATTATTTACAAACTCCTGACAGATACCACAAACATCTTTGAATGCAAGCCAAGAAAAACTAGGAAAATTCAGCAACTTATTCTTGTTCACGCAAATATTAAACCAAACTTATATCACTCAACGTTTTGGTAAAAAGTTTACTTTACCGAAACACAAATAGTCTTTTCGTTACATACCACATGAAAAACTAACATAATTGTTTCTTTTCGAGCATTCCACAATACACATCCGGCCTCTTACTACAGCATATGAAATCATCCAGCGCGTTTTACAGTGAAAACACACACTGACAGTCTAGAATTCTTGTTAATGAATATAATCTAGGTTGCATTTCTTTGTACTGTATGTATTTGTCTTCCTTGCCCAGGTTTGCCGGCCATGGGGAACCTCATTAAAGTCCTTGGCAAGGATTTAGAGAACTGTCCTCATTTTTTCCTGGATTTTGAAAGTAAGTGTTTCGCTGGTGTACAGTGTGTGTACGTGTGCTCAGATGTATATGTGTGTGATTGGAGATGGAGGTATCAGGGTTGGAGCAGATATAAATGCATCCTCTAGGTAGATTAAGACAGACTTTTGTATTAGGAAACTATTCCTTTTTTCTCCCTTAATGTGGAAGCCAACCAAAAGTTCATTCATTTCCTTTTATGTAAAGTAAGGGAGCAGAAAGAAAGAGTTTCAGTGTGATCCAAGTGACCATATTAACATCACCTGAGAAATCTCTCGTGTCCGGAGCGACATCGAAAGTCCATCCCAAACCCTGTACGCCCGACCCCCTCATCCCCAGACACCACGCACATTCACACGAACACACACCCCACACCAGAGACACGTCTACCACGCCTCCCATGACCCACACACTTCTCCCTTCTCTCTGTTCCAGGGGGATCATGGGAAATCTCCTGAAACTGCTGGCTTGCACCGAACTTGAGCATGGCCCAATAGTTTTCCTTGACTTTGAACGTGAGACCATCAGCTTGTTATGTTTTGAGTTTGCTTTTCTTTCCCTTCTCATCACGGTTCCTCTTCATTCGCCGTCCTCTACATTTTCACTTCCTTTTCTCCGCCATCCCTCTGTTTGTGCATCAATGCTTGGCATTCAAGGGTTTTTCGGTGACCTCAATTTGTGACGTGCCTTTATTTTTTTCGCGCTTATCTCCAGGTCGACTCCAATCCGCTGAACTAAAGGTCGTCGTACGAATGCCACGCTTTTTTTAAGCAGTTAGAGTGGGATGGAAATAATCACATAACACTAACTTATCTCCTATTTTTCGCCCAAAACTTTGCAGACTTGTAAAGTGTGTTGGCGCCATAATCTGTTCCAGTATGTCCTTGTACATCTGGATGTGTGTGTGTGTGTGAATGCATTATTAACCAGTTTGAGGATTTAAGGAAGTGGGAATGGAAGCTGCCTTTTGAAAGGGGAGCCTCAATTTCCTTGTTCTGTTCTTGTTCCCTTTTAACCCTTACCTCTCTCTCCTGAGTAATCCTTCCTTTTATGACACCTCTAACAGCTACATGCCTAACATCTCCTATTTTTATGGAGGAAATAAAACACCTGTCCTTCAAGTGTGAGAACCTGGGAAACTTAGAGCGGTTGTTGTCCAGTCTATATCATGAAATGTAGGCTGTCCTTCCTCTAAAGAACATTTATTTTGGCAGGAGATGTTCTTAAAGTGACACAAGCTATACAGTTACTATAGGGTCAATGACATGTTCATTTGCTTCCCAATGTACTGATTAATTGGGATAAATACACTTCTTCTACATGTATGATGGACATTTTTTCAATTTCTATATTTGGTGTAAACAACATCCAGGAAGCCATATTGTTTCATGACCCCTGTGTGCTTTCATAAGTGGAGCGAGTTTCTTAAAAACATCAGATGATTTGACGTTTTAAAGACAAAGCAAGGTTGGTTCAGGTCACGTGTGCCGCACGTGTGAAGGCAAAACATTTCGATCGCAAAAAGTCAAACTGAAAACATGTAATCAGCAAGAATTTTACATTTCATGGCACATTTTAAACTAAACCTTGACAATTCTTTCTTGTCACTGACCCTACAGAAAAATCCATAAAATATAAAGAAGTATCAAAGCGTTACACGAGCAAAACATCTGGACAACAGCCGCTCTCCTGATCTTGACTTTTTGAATTTGTGACAGTAAAACAATGATCACCTCTGTTACACAGCCCTGGTTTACATTTCCTTAGCTCCAAAATGGGGTTACTGTGCCACTGACTAATGGTATTCATAAAATCATTATATTTCAAATTCAAGACACAAAAACAACACTGCAAGAAAATGATCGTGATTTTAACGGTAAAAGGTGGAAAAGGTAAAAACGCTACAATGCAAAACTGCATTGGTAAACAGGAAGTTTCCTTACTATATACGTTAAATAACTGTGATAGATCTAATTTAATGTATTCCCACAATGTACTGACATTCCCACAATTCCCAGCGTGGCACTTCACATTTGATTTATTTTTGTTGAAATAACCGTTTCCTTTTAGTTTTCATACAGTAGTTATTTTCTAATCAGTTATGTACATTAGGCTTTTATGTTACATTTAATGTTGTTAAATTAAAGCAGTAGTTCACTTTTGAAAATACTTTTGCTGTTAATTTACTCACCCCCATGTCATCCAAGATGTCCATGTCGAATTCAGTCGAAAAGAAATTAAGGTTTTTGATGAAAACAGCATTTTTCTCCATATAATGGACTTCAGTGGGAATCAAACAGTTCAAGGTCCAAAAGATACTTTCCTGTTCGAAGTCGTTCATCAAAATGAACAAATCTTTTTCCAAGTCATTTGGTTCATTCAACGAACGAATTGACTTGGAAAAAGATTTGTTCATTTTGATAAACGAGTCTGAACAGGAGAGTCATGAACGTGCATCACAGAACAGTGCAAGGCAACCATTTGAGCGTATAAAACTTAAACTTTGTTGTTATTTTTTCTTTAAATGAGCAATCATTTCACTTGATAAGACCCTTATTCATCGTCCGGAATCGTTTAAACCCCTTTGAACAGTTTGCAGTTTGTACCGAAAGTGTCTTTTGGACCTTGAGCCGTTTGGTTCCCACTGAAGTCCATTATATGGAGAAAAATGCTGGAATGTTTTCATCAAAAACCTTCATTTCTTTTCGACTGAAGAAAGAAAGACATGGACATCTTGGATGACATGGGGGTGAGTAAATTATTTTTTTGAAAAGTGACTACTCCTTTAATGTTTCTTGTATTTTTATAATTTCATGTGTTACCATGGTGGTGTTTAATGTTTACTGCAGCTTCTATGAAGTAGTATTAATGATCTAATAGAAGACTGCTTGTGATGAGCTTTGATTCTCATCACTGCTGTTATTGTATATTATAAAGGTACAAAACAGATATTAATACTTCAATAGGTTGGTAAATTAACACTATATCAGATAAAGAAATACGGTTTATTACTTTAGTAAATTGTAAGTTAACTCCATAAAACCAGTAACACTGACACCGTATCTTTGACGGTAAAGTTATGGTAACCACAGCTGTCAGGATTTTTTTTACAGTGAAGGCTTTTGTGGAAATAGGCTTTGAGCTCCAGATCAGATCAGTTTTACTGAATTGCTGATACAAGTGATGAACCAAAAGGTCTAAATGGCGCACCGCACAATAAAAGTGTGCAAAAGGGAAAGCAAACATTACAGTAGCACAGTAGCACTGATGTTAGTCTTCACACACTCTGTTCTTTGAAGATCACAGGCAGGCTGAGCAAGCAGAGCCGGAGGTGACATGATTGGGAGGAGCCACTGGCAATTACACTGAAGTGTAGTGTGTGGGTGTTTGCTCAGCTGATAGCACAAACATCTATATACATCTCTGTTTGGATACGGCAAAAGGGAGTGCACTTGTAAATTAGGCGGAGATACCCCTGCTTAACAAGGATCACTCATCATAGAGGCTTGGGGAGACTAAGAAATCTGATTTAGGAAAGACTTTTAATGACAGCACAACCCAAGATGCCCCTTGCTGTAGTTTTTACACTGCTTACACTCTTATTGGTGGGTTATTTACTTTCTGGGTTTGTGGAAAATGGTTATTTAGATTATAAAGTTTTATAAAGATTATAAAGTTCTTTCCACTAAGGAAAAAATTGGTTATTTTAAGAATTGTACACTGAAAGGCTTCTTGGGTATCCTGTGGTTGAAAACTAAAAATCCTGTGTCCTGTGGTTGAAAACTAAAAACTGAATGGAGTCACACCACCGAAACTGATGTCCACCAGGGGGCGATATTCTGTAAGGTATTCGTGTGCCTTTGGTTTCCCGCCTATCATCGGCTTATTAATCAAATGTCTGTGTTGGAAACTGACACGACTCTTTAAACCCATCCTAGTCTCGCCAGCAACTCCACATGGAGCCGCTTCACTGGCCGTGGCCTTTCGTCGACATTTCCCACTAGAGATATCAAGTCCAGCAAATCCTAACACACACCGACACAACCTAAATCCTCCTTATGTACTTCTGACTCACGATTACACCATCATCATTACCAGATTAATCCACACGGCTTTATGGTTCCTATCTTTCAAAGCCCGTCGGAAAGAGCTTCCCCCATCTGGGTGCCAAAAAAAGACGACAATTCAATGTTACCGCCAATATTAACTCAAATATTGGTTTATTTCAATTAATTTTCCAGTTTTTAGATGTAACACTAACTCAAATGGTTGAACACAGTAACTTTTACCCAATAGGACAGTGTGACAGAGGTGACATATATATATAAATCAGGTAGGCCGAGCGAGGAATTGAAAAAGGTGTATCGTTTGGGCATTTGACTCGCATTTTGACTCAATCTGATTTCTGCCCACAGATGCTCAGCCCACAGAGGCCGAGACAGCCGTGTATAACCAGGTTAGTGCTGTTCTGGAAGAGGCCCATGGGATACTGGCAGAACTACAGTCTTACAATGGAGCAGGACAAGAAATAAGAGAGGTAGGGATTTTCTGAAGACAATTTGTGATGTTTACCTGTGTAAAACTAGCAAAACTAGGGTGCAAAACTAGGGTGCTAGAGTGTTGCTTACTCATTCAAGTTAAAAAAGCCTATCTTATTCTGGAGTCAAGTATGAATTTTATTTCATCACCCTCCAGGTTATTATTGTAAGCATATACTGTACATCTTCTCAACAATCTGCGTGATTGAAATTATTATCATGAATGTCCAGTACAATTGTTTTAAACTGGAAAATCTATTATAAATCTCTTATGGAAAATATGATAAATGTATCGGTCCTACTTTATATTAAGCGGCTTTATAAGTACAATGTATTATTGTGTTCCTGTTGAATTGTAAAACACGTTTGCTGCTATTGAGGTGTGATGCGGGTAAAGTTAGGGACAGGTTTGGTGGTATGGGTCGGTTTAAGGGTAGGTTAAGGTGTGAGGGGAGGGTCAAATGTGTAATTACAAATGTAATTACATAAATTAATTATAGCTGTAATTACATGAAGGAATTTTAAAATATAAGTACATAAAATATAAGTATATCATAACAATTTCAGATGACAGTTTTTTTTTTAATATATTATATATTTTATTATATATTATAATATATTTTAAATATAATATAAAAAATATAAAAAATGTAAATATTTAAATATAAAATATAATATATTTTATTATTATAATATATTTTAAAATGTAATTTACTCCTATGAAGACAAAACTTTATTTTCACCAGCCATTACTCCAGTTATCTGAGTAAATTTCATCAGAAATCATGATTTGCTGCTCAAGAATCATTTTTCATTATTATGGAAACCATGATACGTCATTTTAAGGATTTAAGAATAGCTTTTATTTGAACAGAAATAGTTTGTGACCTGTTTTTACTGTCACTTTTGATCAGTTAATGCATCTTTGCTGAATAATTAAAGTATTTAAGGTGATGCAGTTAGATGTTATTACATTACCATAATTATAACAACAGTAAATTATGCATAATTACAAGTATTTAACCCTAAACTCTATAGTAAGTGGATGTAGTTCATTAGCTTTACTCGGTACCTTTCTGAATAAGTACAATGTAACAGTGTCACCTAATTATTATTATATATTTTTTTTAACTTTTCAATTTAGTGACATTACTGGTGTTGCTTTATTAGAAAAAAAAACTGCTAAGAATTATTCATCCCAAGCCTATTATAAAGCACATTATAAGGCATTAGTTTAAGCAGGTTGTTGGGTTTGAATCATTCTGGTTCATAAACAGCAGATGTGTAGGAGTTATTCAGAAGCCCTACAGCATACGGTGTGAATTCATTTTAAAAAAGTGTACAAATGACCTTGAGTTTAGTCAATGTAAATGAATAATTTTGTGTCCCTGCTCGTCCTTTTCTCCAGGCCATTCAGAACCCCAATGACCTCCAGTTGCAGGAGAAAGCCTGGAATGCAGTCTGCCCTCTGGTGGCCAAGCTCAAGAGATTTTATGAATTTTCTCTCAGGCTAGGTAAGTGGGTGTCCATCCTTTTTTTCCATTTGTCTTTTTATATAGTCACATAATGGGTCTCGTATGCACGAGTCAACCAACGCGCTGACCGTGCGTACAACGAGTGGTGCGAGCATCCGTTTCGGTCCTCCTCTGCAGCTGACCTCGTACAGAGTTGGCATGGCAACCGTGGCAGCAGAACCAAGAGGAGGCTGACAATTCAGTAAACTCAGTTTGCAGTAGTCGATCGCCTGCCTCGTTTTTTTTCACAGCGGTGCTGACTAGTGAGAAACGCAGATCTTTGGCCAGACAGATAACATGCAGATAAGCGTTCCCCTGCCGAACTATGGCATCGCAGTGACTCATGAGAAAAAGAGGCTCCACCCTATTCAACACATCCTGCCATCCGCAATATCTGGTCACCGACTAATAGAGTCAGGTTTCTCGGTAGGTCTCCAGATAAAACATATCAGCTCCTTATTTATAGTAGGCCTTCTGCATATTTCATGAGAGGAAAGGATAGCTCCTCTGGAGACATGCTTAGGCATACTAATGACATTTAGAGATGGCTTAGCTCTGATGGTGTAGCTGTATGTCTTTTAGTCACCAAACACGAAACATACGCTAAGAGCTTTACACCGGTAAGACAGACAGCACAGATCTACAGCATAAATTCACTCTCATTATGCAGTGATAATACTGCAATAACACTGCTTATGACTCAATAATGTCACAGAGTGGTCGTATATATATTACCATTCAAAAGTTTAGGGCCTGTTTTAAATGTTTTCAAAAAAGTCAAAAGAAGATCACTTGTAATTTTCCACAAAAGTCAAAACATTCCTTTTGCCAAAATTCAGTGAGACTTTTGTATGCACAAAGAGTCTAACAACAAGATCTGATCTCACCATCATTGAGTCCATCTGGTATTTGATGAAGAAACAGAAAGAAATCCAGAAGGACTGTGGTAACATCTCCAAGATGCTTGAAGAAACCTTCTTTAAGTTTTAGGCAAGTGTCGATGCTTTCAAAAATAACGGCATAACAGCTTTTGAAACAGCTTTTTTCCTCTGTAAACTTGCACGTTGTTTTTCAGGTAGCTATTCTTCCGGATTTAGTCTGTGTCAGTTTTTTTCTGTTTCTTCGTGTAATCGTATACCAGCTGTTGTCAAGACAATTTGTGCATACAAAAATCTCACTAGATTATTACAATAATGGCAAAAGGAATGGTTGGAAATGTAAACATGATATTTGAAAGTGAAAAACATTTTTTTAAGACTTTGTGCAAAGAGTTTAGCACAGTACTATACACACATTTACAAACTTTTATGTTAGATGCGATTAATCATGATTAACTGATTTCACAGCGCTAATTATATAATACAAATTCTTCAATAATAATACTAAAAATCAGACTGATCTCATGAAGTAGCGTGTGTATGACACGCCAATTCGTATTTCCATTTTTGGCATGCTATCAAGACGCATAATCGCTTTTCAGCGTGTTTATGAACGCCGTTGACTTAACGTTATTACTGTATATATAAATATATGACTTACCTCAACCCCGTCCCTAAACCTAACCGTCACTGGGGTTAATGGCATTTATGACTGTTCCCTTACCATCCTAGGAAAAAAAAAGATTGCTCCCCAGATGTAGATCTACATTTTGCTTCGTTTCGTGCGGACATTTGACGGCGTGTACAGACACGCGGAATCACTCGGACGTTAATGGCGTAGACATTCACGCATACACGCGGATAGCTCAAAATGCGTAGCGATAAAAATATTGCTAAAAATATAAATTCTTCAATATTTCACATCCATACATGAGACATTTGGTAAGCCGCTATGTAGTACATGGAATAATATTCAGTCAGTTACTCATTTTATCCTTTATTAATACATTAGAGGTGTTTTAAAAAAGCAACCAGCGTTTGTGATCATGTTCGACATATCCCGCAGTTTGGAGTTATTAATGCTTGCATCAGCTGTGGATTCCAACGGTCTTCAGTATCTAGGCAACACTGATGGGATTACAGGTTCTTGTGATAAACTGCAGCAATTACAAAAATACAAAAGAGGGGCATTAGAGGTAACAATAACTGTTGTGCTGGTAACCATGGAGATGAAATACACTGCAGTGCTGCGCTATAGGTACATTATGCTGCGTGGATTAGGTGTGGGAGACGGTGAACAGATGATAAAAAGCTTAGGAAAACTTGACAACAGTATTCAGTATGTGAATGAATTTGAAAAAGATTCACTGTAAAAATCTGTAATCAATATCTCTTTGCAGAGAACGCCCTGCGGAGTCTATTGGAGGCCCTAACTAGCCCACCCTACGCTCCCATGCAGCATCTGGAGAGAGAGCAGGCCCTCGCCAAACAGTTTGCAGAAATCCTGCACTTCACTCTCAGCTTTGATGAGCTTAAAGTGAGTGTTTCTCATGCTTTACTCACTTTAATTGCATGTGGCATGAGTTCTGCTAAAATATTTAACCCTGCAATCAGTCAAGCCTCTTCACACTGATGTTCTCCGAGAGTCATGTCAAGCTAAATGTCTAAATGACCGCACTAGCTGGTCTGTTTCTAAAATGCACCCTTGAGAATGGACATTTTAAGAAATTTTAAGAAACGAGATACACTGTTTTCTGTAACCTCTTGAAGTTGGAAGTATCCACTTAATGAACCCAGGCTCAGTACATCGGTGAATTGGATGGAGAGTACATGTACATTCTAGGGATTTTCATTCTGCACTTAAGATAAGATAAGTTTACTTTGAAATTAATTTTTGGTACGTTTTAGCTTACCTCAAGGGCATTCAGATGTAGGTGTCTTTGTTTCCACAGTATTTTCAATTTTTATATATTTCGGTCAAACTGTTCTTGTCTGTCAGTCATTTAATGCTGGTATAGGGGGTCCACGTCAAAGAGCACGCACAGAGAAGTCCAAATTAAACATGATTTAATGACTCGTAAATGCAAATATTCTGTCTTTGCTACTAGATGACAAATCCAGCCATACAGAATGACTTCAGCTACTATAGGAGGACCATCAGCAGGAATCGTCTGAACAACCAGCAGGTAAGATCAATGATCTGCTGAAATCAACATTACTAGAAGTGTTTACTCTACCACTGAGTTAGACACGTTACTGGGTCAACATATTTTGTTGATCCTGGAACAACATTCCTGTCCAAAATGCAGTCCTCTAATCATAAATAACTACCCCTGAGCCTACCCCTAAGTTATCCCTAAAATGAGAGGGAAATGATGGGTGAATAACAATGATCCAGAAGCACCAAGAAGTCCCTCAAAACCGATTGGTTGAAAGGAATGTTGTACCAGGATCAACAAAGATGTTCATCCAGGAACATGTTGCACTTGGTGAAATCAGGTTCTGCAAAGGAGCACATCTGTTTTCAATGAAAACAACATCAAAATGAAAAGGACAGAACACCAACTAGCAACCTACAGTTGAACAACCGCAAAAATAACCATTTGAGAATTTTAAAAATGTCTGAGCAGAGATTACATTTGCATGCGGTGGTTAGTAAACGTGTTAGCCTTTATATGCAACCGAAACATCTGAAGTAACATTTCCCATTTGCATTACAGTTAGAAGCTGAGAATGAAGTAAATAATGAAATGGCCAATCGGATGTCGCTCTTCTATGCTGAAGCCACACCCATGCTCAAAACCCTGAGCAATGCCACGACTAAGTTTGTGTCGGAGGTAAGTAAAGTTCACAGAGGCTGAGTCTGAAATCACCCCCTTAACCCTTAAATAGGGCACTATTTGAGGGAACAGCCATATGTAGTGGTGTCCGAAACCATGGTGGACATTATCAAGAGCACATTGCATCACAATAACGTGTGTATAACCGATGTACGCTCAACGGTTAGAAAATAATGCACTGGGATACGCCAGAAGACGGCACTCGCAGCTGAATCATCCATCAATCCATTTTCCAAACAGCTAGTCCAATGTGGGTGCAGTGTAATATCATACAGGTTTAAATTACTTTTTAATTGATTATTGTTTAATTAAGATTTATTAAGAGTTCAAGATAAATCTTTTCATTACCACTGGAACGGCCAATTTGCTAAGCATAACTATGAAAACAACTATGAGTGAGCCGTAAGGGCTGCCACTTTTACTCGTTTTTATTCACTCCTATTAGTGGAGTAATGTAAGGGATGGTAGTAATGCAGGGGATAAGGGAATGATTTCGAACACAGCCTAAAACTTCTGTAAAGGTAGAAAAAAGAAATGTTGTCGCCCTCTAGAGGCTCTTACTGGTCTTGATTCACTTGCATGTTGCAGAATAAGACTTTGCCAATCGAGGACACCACAGATTGCCTGAGCACTATGGCCTGTGTGTGCCGTGTCATGCTGGAGACTCCGTAAGTTCATGTCTTCGAAATAAAAGAATGCAATTATTTGAGTTTTTATTCAAGTCAGTTATCCAGAATAGGTTAATTTTTGTTTAAAATGATCGCTATGTCCTGTCCCAAGGGAGTACCGGTGCCGTTTCACTAACACAGACACCATGCTGTTCTGCATGCGTGTGATGGTGGGCGTCATCATCCTTTATGACCACGTTCATCCAGTGGGTGCCTTTGCCAAGACCTCCAAGATTGATGTAAGACCAACTTATTGATTTCAGATACAGTGAACCTTAAAAATGTATGAATGTAATTTCATTATACAGTATATTAAAATATCAAAGTTAAAAGACACTTTCCAAAAAAAAACAAAAAAAAAAACATTACCGTTAAAAAAGTATGGACAATTTCTGGATGTCAAATTTTGTAAATCACATTCACAGTTAAAGTAGTTAACTCAAAAAAAAAAAAACTTTAAAAAGCTGTTAATTTACTCAACCCCATGTCATTTAAGATATCCATGTCTTTCTTTCTTCAGTCGTAAAGAAATTAAGGTTTTTGATGAAAACTTTCCTGGATTTTTCTCCATATAATGGACTTCAGTGGGAACCAAACGGTTCAAGGTTCAAAAGACACTTTCAGTGCAAACTGTTCAAAGGGCTTTAAACGATTCCAGACGATGAATAAGGGTCTTACATCAAGCGAAACGATCACTCATTTAAAAAAAATAAATAATTCAATGCATATATATATATATATATATATATATATATATTGTTCATTTATCAAAATGAACAAATCTTTTTTTTTTCATGTCATTTGGTTCATTCAACGAACAAAATGAACGAATTGACTCGGAAAAAGATTCGTTCATTTTGATAAACGAGTTTGAACAGGAGAGTCACGAATGCACATCACAGAACAGAGCAAGGCGACCATTTGAGCTTATAAAACTTAAACTTTTTTTTTTAAATGAGCGATCGTTTCACTTGATAAGAAGACCCTTATTCATCGCCTGGGATCGTTTAAAGCCCTTTGAACAGTTTGCACTGAAACTGTCTTTTGGACATTGAACCGTTTGGTTCCCATTGAAGTCCATGATATGGAGAAAATCCCGGAATGTTTTCATCAAAAACCTTAATTTCTTTTCAACTGAAGAAAGAATGACATGGATATCTTGGATGACATGGGGGTGAGGAAATTATCAGCAAAAGGTTTTTTAAAAAGTGAACTACTCCTTTAATGTGAACTATATCTTAAGGATAATTGTCAAAATCAATAGTTAGTTTATAGTTATATAGGCTATGGAAAAGCATTACTGGTTTGCAGATTGTATTTTGTTTGTCTAATGCAAGGAAACTCATACATTTAAGTTTGGTTAAAGCATCTACAGGCAGATTCAACTGCTTCATATTTGGAGAATTTTATATCATTGAACTGCTCTCGTACAGTAGTCCACCCATGTACCCAGTACTCGCATGTCGTTTCAAACCTGTATTTTTTGTACAGGGTTGTGATCACAGTCAGAGGTGAGGGACAAAAAGGGGTGACCTTTCTTTTAAAGCTGTATTTTCACATGCATGCATGTGTGCGTTGCAGATGAAGGGCTGCATCAAGGTGTTGAAAGAGCAGCCTTCAAACAGCGTGGAGGGACTGTTGAATGCACTGAGGTGAGTGTGGAGTAAATCACTTCACACAAAGAATGTGCAGCACATGTAGTATGTACACCTGAAATTGTACTCTTTTTCATCCAGGTATACCACAAGACATTTAAATGATGACAGCACCTCTAAACAAATCAGGGCTCTGCTTCAATGAGAGCAGGAGGAGAGGGAGGAGGACCCACAGAGACAGGGACTGTCAGAGAACAAGCGATGGTGGCTGGCAGTCCTCTGAAACCTGTTTGTTTACAAGAGCAACTTGGTCTCAAATGAAATAAGATATTCTAGAAAAGAAAAAGGAATACGAAAATAAATATATATATAGAGAGAGAGAGATTGTTGATGGTTCATCACCGTGTGTCATTTTATAAAAGCAGGAAAAATAGAGATATATATGTATATTAAAATTCATTACTTAAAACTACCTGGGTGTGGATATAAAAGTCTTTCAAAAACATATTAAATATTTAAGAATTGAATTTAAAAGCGGTAGTTAAAACCACCAACAAAACTGGTTCATATTCCAAGTTCCGCCTGAGAGTATTTTTGCACACTTGAAAAGGAATCCCACCTCACAGGAAAGACATTAACATGGCTTGAAACTGTATAATTCAGATCCCTTTTCACGCGTTTTTAGACTTGATTTGATTTGCAACGCCTCGTTATTCCCGTACGTGCTTCGTCCAATGCATTCTGGGAATTAAAACCGGAGTCCTTGGCATTTCAAGTCTGTTGAAGGATAAATGTAAAGATCACATACTTGAGACGCATATCGCCAGAAATCGAACTATAATCCTCTAGCTGTATATACTCGGAAAGCACAGGATAGTTTTGTAAAGAAATGAAGCGTTTTGTTAGACTTCTTCACTAGTGCTGTACAGCAATACTCTATACCACCAATGTGACAAACACGTTCATTTGAAATGCCTTCATACCAATGTATGAGACGCCGGATAATGCTAACAGTTCATCTGTGGAGTTGTACATATCATTAGACGAACAATCCTTTAAAAGTTACGTTTTTGCTCTTGTAAAGTGGACGTTCAAACGGAGCGAGTAAGCCATGAAACTGTAATTCAGACGCAAACACACATTCTGCCCTGTGCCATAGCTGCTTCCTGTACCACTACGTCAGAGTGACGTATAACAAGCATCATTCGTAGAAACCAAAACACACCATTGAGAACAACACAGCGATGTGGATTTGCTTTCCTCTGTATCCAAAAGCAAATCATTGCCAAATGGGACTGCAACTTTGCCTTTCAGATAAATAGAAGTGAGACGTTTGGTCATGAACACAATCTCAAAACAACAGGCTTGAAGGTGCAAAACACTTGACTTGGTGTAAATAAGAGGATTTTTCTCGTCGAGGACTAAACAAACGTTCCATCGAGACTCTTTGTTAGAATTACAGACGCATATTAAAAAAAATAAAAAAGACGTGGGTTGAAAAACAAAAATGAATCAAAAAGATTATGCCGCGACAAACGCAGTGCTGTACTTTGAGTGTCTCTCGCCATTAGTCGAACTTGATTTGATCTTCTAATATGTTTTCTATATGGGGTTCTGTTGAAAAACAAAAGCTCTGTATGGATATATAGATGGCATGCTGTAAAAGTTCAGACAAGACTGTAAATATGGTGTTTTTATTCATTTTTAATTGTTCAGTGAATCTGAATTGGGTGTGTGTTGTCTCTAAGAAAACCATGCGTTTTGGCTTGGACCATCGGACTTGCCGTAGACATGATCCAGATCTTCAACTTCATATCAGCTGGGAAATTCAAACAGGGCAGGGAGGGAGGGGGGGGGGGGGGGGCTGTCCATTTGCTTGTTATTTTGTACATTTTGTGCAAGAAATAAACTTGTCATTTACTACATTCAACATGGCATTTTGTCATTGACCTTTGTTCTCGGACTTTTTTCCTTTTAATAAAAAGGTTATTCCATGTTCATAATCAAAAGAAGCACTGAAGTGCACTGAAGTATTTCTAAGGTTGAATGATGTCAGATATATAATAATGCTTTGATTCCCACTGACTCAAGTAAATTAGTGCTGTGTGTTGCTGTCCAATCAATTAAATTATTATATAAACATTTCAGAGAATTAACATGGGCCAAAAATATTAATACAATGGGTGTCATGTATTTATAATTAAACGCAGGTCTATCAGAAAGATGGATTATCCGCAGTACCGTACAATGAAATACATTTATGTTATTAAAGATTTCGATTAAAAAAATTCTGCTCTTTCACTGTAAAAATGAATACGCTATATCTAATCAACAGATTACAAGCAATATTATTAATTCAATTTAACAAATTAGAACTGAGTAATAATTAATCAAATCAACCATTTAAAATGAGTAAAATTTACACCAAAAAACAAACAAAAATATCTGAATAACAGATAGACGTCAAAGATGAATCAAGAATGCTTTATTTTATATTGCCAATATTGAAGACACCTGATGTTAACAGGCAGAATCACTGAAGGAGAAAACCATAATTGTAAGCGTGTGTTTTAGTTGGACTCTTTATTTTGTTACCCAAGTTATAACAGTCAGATGAACAAATACAAAAGGTTATCTGATGGTGTTGGTTATGTTTTAACAATTTTTTTTTCCAATTAATTGGTTAACTTTTACTCATTACTGGTTAACTTAAGGAATTTTAAGGAATAATTTGGATTTGAATAATTTGAATTTTAAGGAATAATTTGATTAACTATTACTCAATTCTA